>NW_028250362.1:600000-800000 GCF_964263255.1 Lissotriton vulgaris | reverse complement strand
AAAGCAACATACAACTCTCCACAACTTCGCTTCTCCATGTCTACTGCACAACAAGCCTACTCTTCCAAAACAACACAGCTCACCAACTCACTCTCAACCACCATCTCCACCACCTACACACGCAGACCCATCAATGTGTCTTCTTAGCCTGCTGGAGGGGGAACACAGTACAGAACAGCGACACTATTGCGATCCGCATTCAGCCAATACCAGCACTAATGGCAAACTTGCTACAAGCCCACAAAATACTGCTTGCTCTTCTACAAAACAGTCACACCATCACTAAAGCACATTCTCTAAACTGCCTACAAATAAAGGCTCAATCACTCTAAGAAAACAAGCATCACATCTACGACCTTCTCACAGACACAGAATGGGCGCACCAAATACGTAAAAAAGAGACGGCAGACTGTGCAAATGCGGCAGCAAGGCTCCTTCTAAAGACCACTAGCTATGCCTCCACAGGAGAACCCCTCAAACAGCTGCATTGCCTCCAAATTGAGGCAAGGATTATGTTTGAATCCCTCTTTATTGCTCATAGGGCCATAAATAACAAAGGCCAAGTAAAGTTCAGGGAGTTGGAAACCATTTATGCTCCAACTAGACACCTGAGATCCTCACATCTTCATTTACTCATCACAACCACAGTAAAAAGCATGAGATGGGGAGGAAGGTTGTTTGCACACGTAGAACCGAAATTGTGGAACGATCTTCCACTCAGTCTCAGAGCACTGGAAAATGAACTTTCCTTCAGGAAGAACCTTTAGACATGGCTGTTTCCCCTTTAACCCATTCCGTGCGGCGCATGTTCAGTGGACGTCGCGTGCCCTACCTCGGTAGTCCTGGGCACGTCCGCTGAACGTTCCAGCCCGCCCACGCAATAGAACCTTCCGCACTGGGACGGAACGTTCGGCGCAGTAGAGGGGTTAATGTACCAGAGGCCCTACTCTCAGCACAGGACTCACCATTGTGGGGAAGCCTTCGGGAAGCCATGCGCTTTACAAAACATAAACATAAACAACGTGACCGACTCTTCATAACTGAATCATTGTTGGGATATGACATGGCTCCAGTGTTCCATGAAGCTGTTCCTCTAGGCTATCAAACTATCACACAAAATCCACCCCTAGAGAACAGGTTACTTGAAGACTACATAACTCAAAAGGCAATCTCGTTAACATACAAAAAGCTGGTAAACAATGCCCCTCACCCGTTTGTAAAACTGTGGGAAAAATGGGGAAAAGACATTTCAGGGAAGGCATAAACAACAAAGTATGACCGTGCACAGCTTCACCAAGTAGTCACTCTTGTAAATATATTGTGCTCCAGAAAATTACTCCCCACTCGGGAGTATATAGAAATACCATAAAGTAGCACCAACACGTATGTGCAGGTGTCTCTCCGGGCACTGATTTCTGGGTGCTGTGATAAACAGCTAAATTTCCAACAAAAATTATTCAACTAAACTTCAGGAAATGTAGGTAAAATAAATCCAAGAGAGTAACAATGCTTCTTGAATCTCAGTATTACATAACGTGGTGCTTATTATTCATCATTCATCAGAAGTAGATTACATTTAATGCATTACTTCATTCCCAATGTATTTCGGCAATTCTGCCCTCATATGGGGAATATCTACAAATGAAAATAAGAATTGAACGTTGACTAACGCCAACGCGCTACTGAATTGTGACCACCACCATAAGGTTACTTTAGGATTACGTTGTAGCATGGGCAGGAAAAATACCAACGGTGCAGATGAGCAAAAAGGGTATACACAAAGTGCGCGCAGGAATGAGTTGGGGCGAATGTAAATGTAAAAATGTAAAGTTGTATTCAAGCAAACATTAAATATCACTAAAGCTGACAAAGTCTGCATACAAGTTTGTGAGACCCTCTTCACCAGATGCAACCCTACACCATCTCCCTCCTGTAACTTCCTGCTTCTAAAGGCCTCCCCAAGCAATGCAACATTCCTAGACACAATTCTGGACAGAGTTTCAAACCGTTTAACACTACACTCTGGGTGACTGTGAGAAGATGGCCTGGTATATGCTGTCCACTAAATAAAGTGGGCACCTTTCAGATGTATACGGTGAAAGATAACCTTTAGAAAGCTATCCTAGTGGTAGCTGTGGAGAGCAGCCTTCAGGCTTAATCTTGAAGGAATGTAAAGCAGCATCTTTAACCAGACTTAAGACAAACTTAAGACAGCCCTATATACATCTTTTGCCCCTAGGGACTTGACCGCTTTACACACACTCTGGCTGCTGGAATCCACTACCTACTCGTTACTTTTCCAGAGATCCGGACCCTCCCGTCCTCCCTCATCCCCGAGCACACAGCCACCCCCCCCTCTTTCTAAACTCCTGTCCGCTCAGGCACCTGCCAATATGGAATTAGCAATCACATACCTTAACACCCGGTCGTTAGTCAGCCACCAACTTGACATATGCCACCTCCTGGATTCAGACCGACCCGACATTCTACTCCTAACGGAGACCTGGCTGAATGAGGATTCCCTCCCTGACATCTTGGCAGCCATTCCACCTGGGTATTATATCCTCCAAGCCAACCGGCCAGCTGGGAAACCCAGTGGTGGCGTAGCCGCCATTGTCAAACTCCCCCTTAGGTTCACTTCCCTCTCCCTACTCACTATTCCCCAGGTTGATTGCCTGGCAATCAGATTCGAATCCTCAGTGTCTCCCCCCACCTGTGTCCTGGTATACCGTCCTCCCCAACCCATGCCCAACTTCCCCTCGCTCCTTGGCGACCTACTTTGCCAGCTCACAATCAACAACTCCAAACTCCTGGTCCTGGGAGACTTCAACTACTGGCCGTCAGACGAACACGAAAGCTCTCACTCCCTGGCTTTCACCGACCTATTAAGTGGGCTCAATGGCCTTCAACACATCCATACGGCCACTCATTCCAAGGGCCACATCCTAGACCAGGTTTGGACCTACAATCTTGAAATCAAGTCCCTTGCGATCTCACCTTGCCACTGGTCGGACCACTTCTTAATCTCCTTTCTTCTCCTGGTCCCTCCACCCCCCCCCCCCCCCCCCCAGTAACCGAGGCCCTAGCCTCCTGGCTCGCAACTAGAACAAAGCAGACCTCGATCTATTTCTCACCTCTCTAACATCCTCGATTCTGCCCAGCCCCGGTTCCATCGACTCCCAGGAAGCAGCACTTGTCAAATGGCTAGAGTCCGCTAGCGACAAGGTCGCCCCCCCTCAAGTTAATTAGAACTAAGCGTCCCCACAACGCACACCGATGGTTTTCAGATAGCCTTAAATCTTTAAAACTCGGCCTCGGCCAAGCCGAGCGCCGCTGGCGTGGAAACTATGACCCCTCAGAAAAATTAACACTCTTAAAACTATCTGGAGAATACAAACAGGCAATCTTAGTCGCCAAAACTGCTTACTTCTCTACAAAAATTCTTAACTCCGCGCAAAAATCTAAAGAAATCTTTGCCATTGTGGAGGAGCTCTCACACCCGGACAGGGTGACCATCAAACCCCTCCCATCTCAGGCACTATGTGATTCCCTTAACCAATTCTTCACAGATAAAATCAGCAAAATCAAAAACAGTATTTCCTCTGGATCCCCCGTGATGCCCCTCATAGAGTCTACTCCCTTTCTTAACCCCCACTCCCTGACCCAGCTTACCCCCATACTAGAAGGAGACTTTCTCTCTTTGCTTAATAAAGTCTCATCTGGCTCCCCCACGGATTGTTGTCCACCTGTGATCCTCCGTGCTGCCTTATCGGCTTGCCCTGCCCCTCCTCTGGCCCTCCTGAACAATTCCCTCCTGCTCGGTGAGGTTCCCAGCCAGTTTAAGAACGCAGAGGTGGTTCCCATACAAAAAAAAACCAACGCTGACCCCGCGGTCATGGGTAACTTCCGTCCCATCTCCCTTCTCCCTTACCTGAGTAAGGTACTTGAAACACATGTAACCAGAGTCCTTAGTTCTTTTATTGAAGATTCCAACTTCCTAGACTCCCAGCAAGCAGGGTTTAGACCTGCCCATTCTACGGAGGCGGTCATCCTCTCGGTCATGGAGGAACTCCGTAGAGGTGCCGACTCCAACATTAGTCAAGCCCTGATCCTCCTGGATCTGTCGGCGGCCTTTGACACGGTCGACCATACCATCTTAGTCGACCGAGTCAAGGAGGCGGGCATCAGTGGGACGGCCCTTAACTGAGTCCGCTCCTTCCTGACGAACCGCCACCAATCTGTCCGACTTTCCCAGTTCTCAGCTGATAGGATGAAGCTCACCTGCGGCGTTCCACAGGGTTTGTCCCTGTCACCACTCCTATTTAACTTGTACCTCACCCCCCTGATCCGCTCCCTCCGGTGAAGGAATGTCACTGCATTTAACTATGCAGATGACATTCAGCTTGTTTTCAACCTCGACTCCTCGGACGAAGTGGCCCAGGACTTTCAGTCTAACCTTTGCCACATCAGTAATTGGATGGGTGCTCACCACCTTAAACTTAACCCCGACAAGACTGAGCTTGTTCTTGTCGTAGGTCCATCCAACCCCTGGAACTCCTCCTTTTGGCCCCTTTCCCTTGGTCCCTCTCCCTGCCCTGCGGACAAGGTGAAAAGCTTGGGAGTTTACATCTCCCATGATCTCTCAATGAAGCATCAGGTCAGTGCCACTGTGTCCTCCTGTTTTTTTCAGCTGAGGAAGATCCGGAAAATAGCCCATTTCCTGACCACCGAAGCCCTCACTTTGGCACTGCTGGCATTAGTCATCTCCTGGATTGACTATGCCAACGCCCTGTACGCAGGCATCCCACAATATCAAATCAAAAGACTACAGCTGGTACAGAACCAGGCAGCCCGCCTGATCTACCATCAACCCAAACACCACCACGTCCGCCCCCTGCTTAAAGCCCTTCACTGGCTCCCTGTATTGGAGCGCTGCAAGTTCAAACTAAGCTGCTTGACCCACAAATCTCTGGCTGGCATCGGCCCTTCCTTCATCTCCTCTCTTCTACATCCTTACGTCCCCTCCAGGCACCTCCGATCCTCTCACCATGCGCTCCTCCAGACGCCTAGGTTTAGGCGCAAAAAACACAGAGGTCTCAGATTTTCTTTCCTGGCTCCCTCGTTCTGGAACTCACTTCCGTCGGAACTCAGACTCTCTCTCTCCTTCCCTCATTTTAGGTCTCTCCTCAAAACTCACCTCTTCCGCAACATCTATACATAGGCACCGTCCGGTGTAAGTCGCGCTTTACAAGAATTTTTTACATTACATCTTTAACCAGACTTAAGACAGACTTAAGTTAGGAATCTGTCTTAAGTCTGTCTTAAGTTTGTCAAACTTAAGACAAAATCCTAACTTCTGTGAATATCAAAAGTAGTAAATTTATGATTTTGTCTTAAGTTAGTTCTGTGAATTGGCCCCATATATATTACCGTCCTAATACATCTATTCCTCTCCTGTACTTATGTATCTTTATATTTATTACTTTATCTATAATTCTGTATCGCCTATGCACTACCCTATATCTCAACCTATACCTCTCTCAATGTATCCTCTACCTCCACTCTCTGACTCCTCTCAATCCTCATTCTACTACGGTGATTTCCAAAATAACCCTCTCTAGACTCTTCCCTCCTCTACCCCTCCTTGCAACATCTCATACCTCTTTTACTATTCAGATCTCCCAAACAAGCCTTTCTAAACCCTATCCTCTGACTCGTACCCCCTCTACCTCCCCTTCACTCATTCCAAACCTCCTCATACTGCTATGAGCTAAAAAAACAAAACCTCTTCCTAGACATTCCCTCTTCTATCCCTCCACTATCCTTTTCAATACAACTAGCAGACTAACATGTCCACCACTAGAATTAATGTCATATTTCACTATACTAATTTCCCACTAATCCTATTTGGGTTCCAGAGTAGCATGCTACCTGCCAAAAAGCACTTCAACACCTCATCGGGGGAAGCAAGCGCTACATAAATGCGAACCCTGCCCACTTCTATCCCTCTAATATCCTTTTCAATCCAAATTACAAACTCATATGTCCACTGCTCAAATTAATTTCATATCTCTCGACACTAATTCACTAAGAATCATTTTTGGGTTCCGGAATAGTGTGCTGTTCACCAATAAAGAACTTTGATGCCACGTCAGGGGTAGTAAGCGCTATAAAAAGGAAACTAAAATTTTGGCTGGTAATGGCTGACAAGATATAGGACGATAGTTGCTATGCTCTGCAGAAGAGAGACTTGCCTTTTTTACTGAGAGTAGGATTGAGGCTTTTTTTCAACCCTTAGGAAAATAGCCTGAGTTGAGCATTCCATTAAAGATGTCAACTAGGTGTTCAGATATTGTTTCTGGGACCGGCTGAAGGGTTTTTGGAGGACATTGGTCATGGGTCATTTTAGATGTCATAGTGCCTGATAATTCTTTGGTGTTTTTTTGTTCACTGAATAACTCTGTTTATGACTCTACAAAGCAACCCATAATTCAAAGGGGGATCGTAGCCTTACAACTGTTTTCAGGAAAGTCAAATTAAAGCAAGCCTTACCAAAGCCAATAGGTCTCAGCTTTGCAGGGTCTATTGGCCTTGTCAAATTTCGTTTAGTGCTGTGCTGTTTTGTGGTGTGGTATGCAATGGCCTGTCATTGCATAATGTTGTATTGTATGGCCTGTCATTCTATGGTATAGTGTGTTATGACTTGTCATTTTGTAGTAGGGAATAGTATGGTCTGTTATTTCATTGTGTGGTATAATATTGAATGGCTTGTCATTGTATAGTATGGCCCATCAGTTTATGACATGCTATGGGAGAAGCCTGTCATTATATAGTATGGTATGGCCTGTCATTGAGTAATATGGTATGGAATGATATGGTATGGCCTCTCATTGTATAGTATAGTATGGTATGGCCTGTAAATATTAGTAAGGTATGCCTGTTGTTCTATGGTATGCCATGTTATGGCCTGTCATTGTGCAATATGATATGGCAAGTCATTGTATAGTATGCATGGCCTGTCATTGTATATCTACATATATTACCTACTCACCAGTAGGTAGTTATAGTTAAAACGTAGTTTCCATAAAAATCTGCAACATTCTATTTGGAATAACTTTGGCGCCGGTGGACGAATCTTCGAGAATTTCTCCAAGAAAATGGCCTGCTCCGCTCCGCTTCCTCCCTGAAAGTTTGGGGGTGATTCGTGAAGCGGGGGCTGAGAAAAAAGGGGGGTCCCAAAACATGTTTTCCCCATGCAATTTTCCGTAGGACCTTTAGCCGGGGCTACAGCCCGAACGGCTGAACGGAATTACACAAAATTTGGCAGAGAGGTAGAGTTTGGTTCGCAGATCACGCTTTTTGTTAAATGGTGTAAATCCGTTCAGTAGTTCCTGAGAAAATCATAAGTAAAATCATAAGTATATCTATAGAAGCTTACCGTACTCTGTACTCTGTACAGTACGCGTACGGTACTCGTACGTACGCGTACCTTTCCGAGCACGAGCTGCATGCTAATTGGCTGTCAACTGTCTTTCAACCCTCCAAACCAGAAAGCGTTGGCAGAAAAACAAATGTGTAGAACGTAAAAAGGGGGCAGGGTAGAAACACCCTGACCCCCTAGGCCTGCTCAGGGGGTCCCACAAGGACCCCCCAAGGCCCCCCAATGTTTTTTTTTTACAAAAATTGCGGGGTACGCGTACGGTACTCGTACCTTTCCAAGCACGAGCTGCATGCTCAGTGGCTGTAAACACTCCAAACCAGGAAGTGTTGGCAGACATCTTGTGCTCGGTAGATCGAGGCACAAGAAAGCAGAATAACAAACATGTAGAACGCAAATAGGGGGCAGGGTAGAAACACCCTGACCCCTAGGCGTGCTCAGTGGGTCCCACAAAGACCCCCAAGGCAAAATTTTTAATTTTTTTTCAAAAAATCGCGGGGTACAAAACAGTCTGCTTTTTTTTCAAATTACCCCCCGGGGGGGACCAAATCTTGGGGGCATAGTGAAAAAGAAGTGTGGGGGACCAATCCCCCCACACTGTCTCGGTGACCACCACCCCCGGGGCAAAGTAATTATTTTACACCTCTCTGGCACATACTGGAGGCTCCTGGTGGGCTAGTTGGCCCCCAGGGACCCCAGTATGCAAGGGGAATTAGTTCCCCCTCTGCAAACGTGCCAGGGGGCTGCGTTGCAGAGAGGTGTAAAAAGGGCTGTGGCCTCATTACAGCTCTCTGCAACGCAGCTTCCTGGTGCATACTGGAGGTTCCTGATGGGCTAGTTGTCCCCCAGGGACCCCCAGTAGGCAAGATAACTTAATCCCCCTACTTAGAACAGTCTACAGGGCACGTTTGCACAGTGGTGAAGGTAACGGGCAGGGCTTGAGTTGATGTGAGTGCAAACATGACCTGAGGCGCGTTTTAAGTTGGGGGCAACTAGTCCAACAGGTATCTCCAGTAAGTGCCACGGAACTGTTTTGCAGAGTGATGTAAAAAGGGGGCATGCCCTATGAACACCTCTCTGCAACACAGCTGCCTGGCGCACACTGGAGGTACCTGGTAGGCTAGTTGGCTCAAAGGGGACCTCAGGGTTGAAGAGGAATTAATTCCCCAATCTAAAACGCACCATAGGGCGTGTTTGCACACATGTTACCTCAGGCCCCGCCCCCTTCCTTCACTATTGAGCAAAATATTCCTGTAAAATCTGCCGAACTATACATTCCAATTTACTCACCTGTTATCAAAAGAAACTGATCCTGAAAAGTAATTCTAACCATACTTACAGTAACTTGAATAGCCTTCCATTGATTGGTTTCACTCGGAAATTCTTCTAAGTGTGGAGTTTTGGAAATTAAAAAAATTCCTCTAAATTCAGCCGAACTACGAATTGGGATGTACTCACCTGTTATCAAGATAGACCTCAGTGCTGCATATTTCAGCTCACTACTATTCCTGAAAAGTAAATTTAACTGTACTTACCAGTAACTTGAACTTCCTTCCATAGGATGTCATTGCCTGATATATAAAATAAATATAAATTAAAAAAATTATTAAATAAAAAAAACATTAAAATGTCAATATTTAAAAAATATATATTTTTCAAATAATATAAAAAATATGTAATGTAATTTAAAAAATAAAATATCTAAAAATAAATAATTTAAAATAATGTGGTAAATCAGTATAAAAAAACATAACAATTAATACATTTAAAAATGATCATTTACAAAACCTTTGAAATTCACAGAAAAAACCATAGGTTTCACACACGTTATAGTTAGGAGTTAGCATTTAAAAACATTAGAAATTCACTGAAAAAATCATAGGTTTCACACACATTATAGTTAAAAATTAGCATTTCAAAAACATTAGAAATTCACGGAAAAAACCATTGGTTTCACACACGTTATAGTTACAAATTAGCATTTAAAAAATCTTAGAAATTCACTGAAAAAACTATACGTTTCACACATGTTATAGTTAGCTGGACATTTCACTCATACAAAACCATTGAAATTCCCCCGTTATAGTTAGTTCAGTTAACTATAACTCGCGCGCCTGCAATGCACTGCTGATGACGTCACATATTACATCACTCATGACATAGTCAGTGACATCACGGATGACATCACTGATGACATCTCAAATGACATCACTGATGACATCATCCTTGTGAAAGAGTGGCAGACCTCCTCTCACCCTAATATAACCTTTGATACACACATTCAAAAATAGAAAATAAAATTTTTAAAGCAATGGAGATACCAATACCAGTTACAATAACCTATTCAGTAATTCCACCATCTACATCCACATCCACGCATTCACCAACATTTCTATACAGTCACTCATACATGTACTCACTCATCATATGTACTCATACACCTATAAATCCTGTTACACACCGACACTCGCACATAGAGTTACTCACACACATACTAATAAACTATCAAACATCCATTTACTCGCATATACAGCTATACACACACCACTACACTTACTTATACAGAAACATACACAAACTCACTCTCTTAAACAATCACTTATAGAAACACATACTTATTTATACAGGAACTCTTCCAATCTCTCACTCTCATATATACTTACTTATATACATCAATACTCACATATACTAGTTTAAAACATATGTACTTACTCATAAAGACACTATTGAGACAGCCATTCACTCACTAACAAATGCAAAACAACAGTTGATGGACAGAATGCAGAACAATGTCATACATTCACCCCAGTACAGAGATCTGGGCCTAAATTCATCGTTTTTTTTGCACTCCACACCACCCCAGTTCAGACATGGCCATATGCAAATCAGCCTTGACCCTGCGCCTCATGGGAACAGTCCAGCCCGAACTGCCAAGCCATTTCTTTCCTAGACCGGAATCAAGCATCCTAGGACCGGTTCCGGGGTTTCACCCCTCTTCAGCCAGGATAGCTTGACTCCAGTGGTGTGGAGAGCATGGGACTCACGTCTGAGCATACCCATCCCACTCGGGTGACAAATGCAAAACAACAGTTGAAGGACAGATTGCAGAACAATGTCATACATTCATCCCAGTATAGAGATCTGGGCCTAAATCCATCGTTTTTTTGCACTCCACACCACCCCAGTTCAGACATGGCCATATGCTAATCAGCCTTGACCCTGTGCCTCATGGGAACAGTCCAGTCTGATCTGCCAAGCCATGTCTTTCCTGGACCAGAATCAAGCATCCTAGGACCGGTTTCTAGGTTTCACCCCTCTTCAGCCAGGATAGCTTGACTCCAGTGGTGGGGAGAGCATAGGACTCCAGTGGTGGGGAGAGCATGGGACTCACATCTGAGCATGCCCATCCCACTCGGGGTGACAAATGCAAAACAACAGTTGATGGACAGAATGCAGAACAATGTCATACATTCACCCAAGTACAGAGATCTGGGCCTAAATCTATCGTTTTTTTGCAATCCACACCATCCCAGTTCAGACATGGCCATATGCAAATCAGCCTTGACCCTGTGCCTCATGGGAACAGTCTAACCCAAACTGCCAAGCCATGTCTTTCCTGGACCAGAATCAAGCATCGTAGGACCGGTTTCACTCCTCTTCAGCCAGGATAGCTTGACTCCAGTGGTCTAGAGAGCATGGGACTCACGTCTGACCATACCCATCCCACTCGGGGTGACAAATGCAAAACAACAGTTGATGGACAGAATGCAGAACAATGTCATACATTCACCCCAGTACAGAGATTTGGGCCTAAATCCATCGCTTTTTTGCACTCCACACCACCCCAGTTCTGACATGGCCATATGCAAATCAGCCTTGACCATGTGCCTCATGGGAACAGTCCAGCCCTAACTGCCAAGCCCTGACCCTGTGGAGGCAGTGGCAAGGGTACAGTACTATAATCTGTATGAGATGACCCTGTGGAGGCAACAACAAGGGTATAGTACTACAATGTGTATAAGGTGACCCTGTGGAGGGTACAGCAAGGGTGCAGCATCATAACCTGTATATGTAACCCTGTTGAGGCAACAACAAGGGTACAGTACTATAACCTGCATGAGATGACCCTGTGGAGTCAACAACAAGGGTACAGTACTATAATCTGTATTAGATGACCCTGTGGAGGCAGCGGCAAGAATATAGTACTATAACCAGCATGAGATGACCCTTTGGAGGGTACATCAAGGGTGTAGTACTTCTGCATCAGATGACCCCACGGAGGCAGCAGTAATGGTGTAATACTATAACCTACAAGAGATGACCCTGTGGAGGGTACAGCAAGGATATAGTACTATAAGCTTTATGATATCAAGCAGTGGAGGGTTCGGCAATGGCGCAGCATCATAATCTGTATGAGAGGACCCTGTGGATGCAACAACAAGGGTACAGTACTGTAACCTGCATGAGATGACCCTGTGGAGCCAACAGCGAGGGTGCAGTAGTATAATTAGTATTAGGTGGTTCTGTGAAGGCAGCAGCAGGGTGTAGTGAAATAATCTGCGTTAGATGAACCTGTGGGGTCTGCAACAGTGATCCACGACTGTGACCTGTATGAGATTGCCCTGTGGAGGCAGCAGCAAGGGTACAGTGCTAAATCCTGTATGATACGACAACGTGGGTGTTTTTTAATAATTAGAAAGTAATGCCGAATTCAGGTCAGCTTAAGTTAGCATGAGTAGGCCGCAGCCATCTTGCATGTTTGTGAGGGGCATAAGGAAGCAGTCAAGCTGCTACCTTGGACACTAGTCAAAAAGATTTGCCAATCTACTAGTCTTATAGAATAGGTATTCAGGATATTTTTGTGTATTTACTCATTATTTGAACTGTCCATTGTATTTCTGTGCTACATTATGATTCGTAATATTTCCTTTATTTGCTATGCATACCTCAATTTATTAATATGCAGTAGAAAGTAGATGTCTCCAAAAGTATCTTATATATTACAATATTGATTGGCTCACTCGAACGATGCATTGCTAGTCCGACCCTACTAAGTCACATCTCATTACCAGATATGCGTGCAGCTTCTATGTCTAAAACCCCACAAAAGTTGCTGTTTATGGTAGATGCGCCAGGTCTTTTTGATCTGGGCCTAGGGCTCATAAAGATCTGGCCCGTTTTATAAAGTTCTCTGTTTGTTTGCACATTGGAGGAGGAATCATCTCAGAATACTGGGATTTAGAAGATTCACCTGCCGGTTTCTTCCAATGATTTAGCTATTTTTATTGTGTATACTTGCTTATGTTATCTATCCTTGCCTCAGGTGGGATAGAGAGAATCCAAGAGTTCTTTGTCTAACAGTTTAGAGCAACTATTCTTGTGTATTTTAATAAAGCAGCTTGATGTAATTTGTGCCAAATTTGATCATATTCCTACCCCTTTTGATCGATTCAGTGTATTTTTCATTTTTCCTGAAGTCCATAATCTCTTCTTCCAAGTTATAGATTATTGCAGCATTTGGTTGCGCTTGAGCCCGTTATTATTTTGCATCTGCAGCATCTTTCGTATAATTTTTAAAATCTTTATTTGTGTTTTTGTTGAACTATCCATTGCCTTTGTTACTTTCTATACACAGTTCTCATACTCTGTTACGAGATGATCCTCAGCAAACTATCAGGCCCAAACCTGCTATAGCCATCTTATTGAAATGTTTTATGTTAGTGGTGTTCCAATGCAATTGTCCATGTGTTGGGCCAACATCACTCTGACCATATGGAGTCTCAAAGGACCATTCAGAGGATTGTTCCAGCAAGGGATCAAAGGTAACTTGAAGAACCTCTTGCTCACCGTGTGTAAAATGTAACAAATGTACTCCCGATATTAAATTGAATAATTCATGGTTTGAGATTCTATAGTCTATTGTTGAGATGCCTGTGATGCGTCTTCTAGTGGGTCTGGCAGGTGTATCTGACTCAACTCTTCCATTAATTATGCTGCCACCTATGATTAGTTGGAACGCACGTAGTTGTTTGCCACGTTCGTCAGCTCAGCTTTACAATTTCTAGCAAATAGTTATTCAGGGATATTGCACACTTCTTCTAGGGAGGCCTGGGTGGAATTTCAATTTTACAAGAGAAATCGGAGTAATTTTTGTAATTTGGTATTCTCATTGATGCGGAACGGGACTACCAATAATAACACGATTGCACCCACTCACGTAATTAAGAGTAATTTGAACCTAAGCATTTGCATAGCCGATAGGTCTCGCTTTTGGGACCTTGTGCGGACAGAGATATGAGGACTCAGTTGGGGACTGAGAGGTGGCAAGTGATGAACGCCTACCAAAGCCACTCTATGCCTACAAAAGAGATCTGAGTAAGTCAGCATTATATTGGGTCCGTTTTGAGCAGTGCTGGACTGACATGAGGGGGGGGGGGAGAGTGTTCCAAGCTTGTGAAAAACTCATGGCCAGCACATGCACCTCTGAGGACACCTAGCAAAATCAGTTATTAAACTGCATCCACAAATGCTTTGATAAACTAACTTAACATGCTTGAAAGCATATAACTAATTCACAAAAATGAACTATGGAAACTTAGCAAAAAAACTTGCCAGTTGGGTGACCCAGGGTTCCGAAAAGGGGCACTTAGGAGTAATGGAGGCCGGCGATGTAAATTCCTTTACACTCACGAATATTTCTTTGCTGGTGTTAGTGGCCTCCTCAATCCTCCTGGCAAAGTATGCTTTCTTTTCCAAGTAGATTTCCTTGTGATAGGCCTTAATGCAACGCCTGTAGGCCTCCTTCAGTGGTTCCAGATAGTTTGATCGCCATGCTCTTTCGGCCTTCTTACAAAGCCTACGACTGGTGTTGAGTGCTGGCGTGAACCACGGTGCCGAAGCACAAGTAGAGATCTTAGGAGCCTGCTCAGGCGGTGCCAATTAACCCAAGCAACGCGTGAGCCACGTTTGGAAGAGAGCAAGATCCTCCTCTATGTCGCCTGACGACGAACAAGGCTGTATCGACAGATACTGTTTGATCATGTTCGGTGACACCCGATGAAAGGCGCGGGGTATCTGTGGCTGCTGCCCATTGTCTCTAATTGTAGAGCTGGTTTTGTACTGAATATCAAAGGTCACCAGCATATGGTCAGACCACAGCACTGGTTGAGGGGGGCAACTGTAATAGGAGTAGTAGAAAAAATTTGATCCAACGTATGTCCCTTGTTGTGGGTGGGGGATGCCAAATAAGGCGACAGGCCCAAAGGTTTAGTGGTGTCTAAAAGCTTGATGGTATCAGCAGCATCCGCTACATCAAAGTGGATGTTAAAATCGCCTAAGATGTGGGTCTCTGTACTAAATTATGAGGCGCAATGTTAACGCCAATATTAAGAAAGGTAAATCTCACTGATACAAATGTCATCATAACGGAAAGCGCACATCGAAACACGAGTTTTCAGAACAACAAATGGAGAACAGAAAGTGTTTCATAAATGGCTCCACACAGACACTAATTGGTCTCAAGTAAGACAAGAATTTTGGGCACAAATGTTTTGTAGACTTTTTTTCACTTTGACGCACATTACGTAACGAGCGGAAACAGCGTTCTCCCCAGGATTTTGCACTGGAAATTTTCTAATGCTCCTGCATAGTCAAATTGAGCAAGCAAAACAGTGCAGATGAAGTGATGCCGTTAGCAACAACCAGATGCAGAACTCATGTTCACAACTTATCCAACATTAAACCTCCCAAAATTGCATGAGTATTTCACTGGGCAGATGTTGCAGCCATCATAGCTGTGGCACTCGGAAACAGTTCCCTGATTTACACACATTTCAGTCAAAGCGCTACAGTCAGGCAGAAACAAACCTCAACAGCCCAGCTTTATTTTGTGAAAGGGAGCCCAAGTTGGAAGCAAGCTTCTCTGTGATGGTGTACATCACTTTGCATCACTGACCGTATTTGCAAGAACAATAGAGTCTATTGTTCTTGTAAAAATGGGCTCTAATGCCAAGGGACGCACACCACTGAATAGACTTTTCAGAGCTTCAATTTTATTTTGGAAGTTTCGCGAACAAGTTAGCGATGTTTTGCATGCTACCAACAGAAACCTTTGATGCAAATAACTGCAGAATATAACTTGTCGCGAAACACCAAAATCTCAAGAGCTACATAATAGTGGCATTAGTAATTTCGTATAAATATATCCCAAAAATCTAAACAAAAACGTGCTGTATCACAAAAGGAAATTTAACATTATTATCGCCTCAATTTCAAGGATCACACAGTAATGCCTAGCCTTCCCTTGAAAAAGCAAAGGGCCCGATTCACAGAATGAACTTAAGACTCAATCCTAAACTTACTACTATTTTGGTATTTACAGAATGCACTTACTACTTTTGGCATTCACAGAATGAACTTACTACTTTTGGTATTCACAGAAGTTAGGAGTTTGTCTTAAGTTTGTCTTAAGACAAATTTAAGACAGACTTAAGACAGACTTAAGAAAAAATCCTAACTTCTGTGAATACCAAAAGTAGTATGTTCATTCTGTGAATGCCAAAAGTAGTAAGTGCATTCTGTGAATACCAAAATAGTAGTACGTTTAGGAATGAGTCTTAAGTTCATTCTGTGAATCGGGCCCAAAGTGTTTTTTGAAAACTGTTTTCCAGCGTAATGCATTTATGTATTCAATCATTGTTTGCAAGTGGATTGGCATATTGAGACGTTTCAACATATCTTTGATTCTACTGTGTCGTTCTTTGTGTACAGGAAATAAGGCAGAAAATATACATATATGAGAGATGTAAAAACTTAAAGTAGAACGTAGGCGACATGTGGCGGTTTACAAGCACAACAAATCATATGAATGGAGGCACACTGTCTGTGCAGGTGGAGAATTGGAGTTATCAATGACTGCAACAACATCGTTCCACACTAGGGGGCATATTAACAAGGCAGGCAAAATGACACTATCGGCGCTTTAGCGCCCGTTTTCGGCCGCTAAGCAGCAATAATTCCATTGCCGTATTAGCAAGCTGTCCCTAACAGCAGTTAGCAACAGCTTTTAGGCGATAGCGAGCGGTTTGGGGACCGCTTTGCATGTCCGCGATATTTATCGCTAATGACATGCAAAGTGGGCGTACCCAAACTGTTAGTGACTGAAAACAGTCACTAACATCGCTATCGCCTATTATCAACGCCTTCTCTGACTAGTTCTTAGCCATTATATCCAATGGGAGGTGGACATAATGGCTAAGACCCTGTTAGCGATAATGCGTGAATATCTTATTAATATTCTCCGCGATATTCATAGATTTTGCCGCTATCGGCAGAAATGTTATCGCTTTTGAGATAAATGTTGCTAATAGCTCGTTATCTGAGCAATAAAATCCGGCGATGTGCGGCGATAAAGCCTGTTAATAAATATTGCTAGTTGTTGGTAATATGCCCCCAGGTGTCATTTCTCCTGAAATTAGTTAAAGGGGAAGAAGGGACGATAAAGTGCGTCCACATTAAGAAATCGAGCTCTAAACACAAAAGACTGCTGATCCATTAACACTGTGGCTTCCTTCCTGTGAGGTTACATACCGCCGGCTGCCCTCAGATATGCGGCTTCCGGTGTTTGTGATATCAAGGACAGAAAGTGAAATGTAAACAAACCAAGTGTTAGCCCCCAAAAAGTAGACGTGCATGGTCCGAGAACCCAAATGCTCTCTAACCAGGGCACAAGTCCTAAAAAAAGAAGTGGGGGGACGCTTTCAACGGAAGTGACGTCACGACAGGAAGTGACGTCACGAAAGGTGAGCACCGATCTCGTCCCAGAGAGGTCAAAGAGTAAAGTCCAGCTGTTTGGCAGGGGGGACGGTGTCCTTCCGGTAAAATAAGTGGGGGGACGCCATCCACCCTCGTAGTACCCCGACCCGAGCCCTGCCTCTAACCAATTATTGCTAGGCGTGGAGAGCACAGTTAAAACAAGTAACTTGGTGAGCCCAGCGGACGGGCTCTTCAAAGCAGCAGGCACCAGAGACTCCCAATAGGAGAGGGTATTCGAGGGCAGCGTCCACCGCTGCTGGAATCGCTTCTGTCCGCACTGGTTCGGTCTGGATTTAGCGCTGGTGGGAGGATGGTGGGAGGAGAGCTGAGGGGCCTGAAGGCCCCCACAGCAGACGGATGAGCTTCCATCACCGGCCTCGAGTCACATCGAACCCGTAAGAGGGGAGGGGTGCAGACACCGTGCACATTTAGGGGCATATTACCAAGGCTGGCGATATTGGATTATCGCCGCTTTAGCTGTCGTTTTCAGCCGCTAAGCAGCGATAATTCCATCGCCCTATTAGCAAGCTGTCGCTAACTGATGTTAGCGACAGCTCTGAGGCAATAGCGAGCCGTTTGGGGCCTGC
Organism: Lissotriton vulgaris; assembly: GCF_964263255.1. Lineage (NCBI taxonomy): Eukaryota > Metazoa > Chordata > Amphibia > Caudata > Salamandridae > Lissotriton > Lissotriton vulgaris. The sequence continues at coordinate 782,162 of NW_028250362.1, read as the reverse complement.
TTTGCATGTTAGCGATATTTATCGCTAATGACATGCAAAGTGGGCGTACCCAAACTGTTAGTGATTGAAAACAGTCGCTAACATTGCTATCGCCTATTTGCAAGGCAGGCATAGCAATGGAAATATTCGCGCTAAGTTGTGGGCCACTCCTAGGAGGGGGCTTGTGGCGAATGTACAATGTTGACGGACAGGCAGTAAACCGACAGGAACCTCTAAGCCTTGTGGTAAATAATTTCTTATTACCGGGATCATAATTTCTATAATAGCAATAGGATCAAGTATGAAGAGCAGAGTCTGTGGTAGTTAGAATTCAGGAGTCTTTATTTAGTAACTCGAGTTAAGGGAGAGCTCCGTCACCGTGAAAGGCTCAGGAGTAGTCTGGTCTATTTTTACAATGACAACATTTTTATACATTTCTTCCCAACAAAAAAGGAGGAGCTCACCTCAAGCACATTTAAATTTATTGTGATGTAATCATATATGAGACATAGTAGGTTTGGCTGTTAAGAAATAACCCAAGGTTTGTTAGTTAGGTAGGGGTAAACAGATTGGTGCCAGGATGTCTGGGGCGGCAAGTACGGGGTATTGTGCGGCAAGATACTGGGTTACCGTTATCTGGAGGTGAAACAAACGGGGCATTGTGCGGCCAGTTACTGGATTACTGGTATCTGGAGGTGAAACAAATGGGGCATTGTGCGGCCAGTTACTGGATTACTAGTATCTGGAGGTGAAGGAAACGAATCATTGTGCGGCCCTTGTTTCAACATCAGGGTGCATAGAGGGCTGAACGTCCTCCGGAAGCGGGATGGTCAACGACACATGCTTGTTTTGCAACTCCTCCATCCTAGCCGCATAGATTGAGAGCTGCTTGTCCCCTGATAATATTGCTAGCATTATAAGTGTTGGGAAAATGAATATGCGGGACAACCATCCCACCTAGTCTGTTTGCGGGCAAGGGGACAGGACAAACCTGAAAAATGCATGATGGCTGGCCACCGTGTTTCGTATGTGCCAGTATTTAGATAAAGAGAAAGAGGAAGAGGGACGTTTAGGAATAAATAGGAGGGCATTTGTATTTTGTTAGCCGTTGACCCGGCCCATAATATGGCGGATAGGGTGTATAATGTGGGACACCGGAAAAAGGCCTTCAACCAATTTCCACATTCCCTCCTTGTCCCATAGTAAACCCTATCACAAGAAATTTTTAATCAACTTCTATGTTCATTAAGTTATACACTTGTTCTTGTAACATGATCATTTCTTTTTCTTTTCCTCTGTTTTGTGGTCGAGTAGTACATGCAGTGGCACACAGCCCACAAAGGGCAGGGCCACACTGGACACAGAGGCAACAAGTGAGGATAAGGTAAGGCCTAGGACCGTTAGTACCTTCTATCCCCACGTAGACAGGAGGCCCCAAAACCAGCCGGTCAGGGACCACGTGCCGGTGTCCATATTTAATTTATTGGTAAGTGCATGGAGGCGAGAAATAGCGGAGTAAACTGAGGGTGCATTATCTGGGAGATATACACAGCAGCTCGACCCGATCATTTTACATACACCACCAGTATCGGCTAGCAGTATGTCTAAAACCATACGGTGTTGCAGGGTCATGAGTCTGTCAGAAGCCACTTCAGCTGTGATGTTACTTAAGACGCCAGCTGTTTCATCTATGGCTGCTTGGACTACATGAGTTAATTGCCTTATGTGGCGACTGTTTGTCATCGGTCCCCAGAAAGGGAGGAGACCTTTAAAAAAATCTCCAGCCTCTTGTCCTGCCATATCTTCCGCATCTATGACTCCCCTTCGGTGTCTTCTAACTTCGGTCAGAGGGTAAATCAGATGGTAATCGGCGAGAGCTGTGTAAGTTGGTGGTAAAAGGAATGCGATGTAGCATTTCCCAGACCAGCCTTGTGGCAACCAAGTGAGCGCATGGGGACCGCAGATAAAGTAAGTGTTTGGAGCAGTTACTACTGTCGGAAAATCGGGACCAAGCAGTGTATATGTTCTGTTACACTCGCTGTTCCCCATCATCTGCCCCTTCCCTTTTTCTCTGATATAAAACAAACCCTGATGGGGTACCACCCAACCCCCTTGATCCGTCTGTCTTCGTTCGACAGAAAACGTTTCCCTAAAGGAAGTGATATCATGGAACAGAGAGTAACTGCTATTTTCGTGGTCATTAGCCTGTTCCCAGGTCGTAATAAGATCCACCATTTTAGAAACGGTCTTTACTACCTTAGTCTTAACTTCATTCCAGTTACTCTCATTCTTTAATTGGGTCTGGGGAATGTTTCTAACGGAAGCGGAAAATATCATTGGACAATGCATAGGCAGATCCTGAGTAACTGAACGGGAGAGGGAAGAAGGGCATTCCTCTATGTACGGAATGTGGCATCAAGCCACAAATCCAACAGTTTGTCTTATTGACGATTAGTTGGTGTTGATGGAGAGTGGAAATGAATGTATTATTTTTAAATTCCTTTCTTCTGTCCTCGAGGTGTGGAGGGAGATCAATGTGGGAATGCATAGTTACATTATTTACAAGCGTGGAAGAGGGGGGGAAAGCTGTATATAAGATCCAACCCAGACAAGCCGAAAAACAGCAAATAAGGAACATTATTAATAAAAAACCGAGAACTTGCTATTCAGTAATTTCACATAATTAGACCTTTTCAATTTGTGCATCATATCATTATTCCTTATATTGTCTATTAGTCAATGTCCAATGTATCTATACACAAGACCAAACGCTTCCCAGCAGCCGCTTCACCAAGAACTTGTTCTTGGACTTAATTAGGCACTGGTTGGTTTAGAATCAGGTGTAATGTCCTTAGCCTACTTCTGGTGGGTTCGCAGCTGCGATCTGTATTCTTGCTGTGGAGTGAGCTCAGGAAGTGGAGAAATGTAGTTTGTTATTTCAGTATCTATAGCCACTGGACGGGGCCCGTTGTCAGTCGGTATTGGTCCAAAAAACTTCTTGCAGTGACTGGCATGAAGCCATCCTTTCCTTCCTTCCACCTTGGCTGCCGTCCTTGTCATCGAAAGAACCAGCTTAGGGGACGTCCACCTCTTTTCTAGGGTGCTGATATGATCGAAATTGCATATAAGAATCCAGTCACCAGGTCTATTGGTATGTTCCTCAGGGGTGGTGCGATCTGGAAAAGCTGCAGCAACCTGTGAACGACAAGAGTGAAGTGCAGACATCATGGAGGCCAGATAATCTGTCAACATATTAGAATCAATATCAGTTAACTTCCTAGGAGAAGGGACACCGCAGATGTTGGTAGGCCTACCGAATGTTACTTCGAAGGGGGACAGACCCGTCCGGGAATGCGCCACCATTCGCATGTAAAAGAGAGCGACCGGGATAGCTGTGACCCAGGCTATCCCTTTATGCGCGCATATCTTGGCCAGTTTTGTTTTCAGCGTTTGGTTACGTATTTCTACCAGACCTGCTGCTTGAGGGTGTCGGACACAGTGAAACCTCCAGGAGTATCCCAGTAGAAGAGAGACAGCCTCCATTAGTTTCGAAGAGAACGGCTGCCCATTGTCTGAATCGATGACCCTTGGCAACCCATAGCGAGGGAAGAATTCCCTCACTAGTTGTTTAGCTGTTGTCTGGGCACCATAGTCCGGAACAGGGTATGCTTCAGTCCATCGTGTCAGAGTACAGACCACCATGAGGACATATTTGTGTCCCCGGCATCGGTCCATCTGTATATAGTCCATTTGAAGGACTTCTAAAGGGAAATTAGGGAGGTTATACCCTACTTGCTCTACAGGAACACCCTTCCCTGGATTGAACTGGCAGCAGATCATGCATGTTCGTACCTTTTGTTTAGCTGCTGCCCGCAAGTGTTTGTTATGCCAGACTGTGTGTAGGCTGTCTAACATTCTTTTCTCACCAAGATGTGCTGGACCATGGGCCGTTTCTATCATAACAGGAACCATGGTGTCAGGAAGAAACCACCTAGACTTATCCTTCGTTACCCAACCCTGATTGGTTTGGAAACCCCCTTCCTATTCCCATTTCTTTTTCTCTTCTTCGGTAGCCTGGTCCTGAATGTCTATTACATCTCTGGTTGGGTCTGTAACTGTATAAACAGTGCTAGCGGTATTTTCAGTATGTAGTGTTTCACTTCGTGCTGTGTTTTTGGCTGTAGCGTCTGCCAGGGCATTTCCTTTCAAGACAGAATCTGTGATCTTTGTGTGTGCTTTACATTTTAGGATGGCTATTTCAGTCGGTTTGTGTATTGAATCCAGTAACTGGAGGATAAGGTCTCCGTGCTGTATTTTGGTTCCATGAGAGGTCAAAAAACCTCTTTCTTTCCATAGTATTCCAAAATTATGGACCACCCCGAAAGCAGATTGTGAATCAGTATAGATATTAATCCGTTTTCCCTCTGCCCATTCACATACTCTTGTAAGAGCTATTAGTTCTGCAGCTTGGGCTGAGTGTACATGTATTCTAGCTGTTAAGAGAACTGTATCTTCTGTGGTGACAGCATATGCTGCTGATAGGTCACCTGTTGGGAGACGCATGCAAGAGCCGTCTACAAAGAGTGTGTGTTCTGGCATGTTTAAGGGTACCTCGACAAGATCGGGTCGTGGTTTCGTGATCTATTCAACTATTTCTAGACAGTCGTGGAGTGGACCATCCGTTGGAATGGATGGTAACAATGTAGCTGGGTTTAGAACATTGCATCGTTTTATGATGATGTGAGGCTGGAATAGCGTGATTTCGTAACCAGTGAGACGGGCCATGGTCAAGTGTTGTGTCTGTGTTCTATTCAGTAATAACTCTACTGCATGCGGGACCTGAACTTCGAGAGGGTGTCCAAGTACAATGGAGTCGCTTTGTCGGATCGCTAGGGCAGTGGCCGCTACAGATTTTAGACAGGCTGGCAGACGTTGTGCTACAGGGTCAAGTATACTGGAGAAATAGGCACAGGGACGATGTTTGTTAGCTTGTGTCTGTGTTAGTACCGATAAAGCTGTGCCTCCTCGTTCAGTAACGAAGAGGACAAATCGTTTTGGCATACTCTGGAATGGCTAAGACAGTTGCTGAACATAATGCTTGCTTTAGGGTCTCAAAAACGAGAGTGTGTTCAGGCGTCCATGGCAATGGGGAGGAGGAGGAAAAATCGGATGTGGTTAAGTGTATCAAGGGCTTGACCAGGTAGGCAAATTGAGGGATCCATTGCCTGCAATAGGAAGTAAGGCCAATGAAGGCACGGTCCTCCTTTTGCGTGCGAGGGACAGGAATGTTGAAAATGAGTTGGATCCTTTCAGGTGTGAGTGCCCTACCCTCCTTTGACAGCAGGTGCCCTAGGTATGCCACCTGCTGTAAACAAAATTGTAACTTGGACGGAGATACCTTGTGGCCATGTTGTGCTAGAAATGTTAATACAATAAGTGATGCTTGGACACAGTCTTGTTCTGTTCGCGCAGTGATTAGTAGATCGTCAACATACTGCAACAGTGTTGTATTTTCGGGTAGGACAATACCATCCAGCTGTCTTTTCAGTGCTTGACTATATATACTTGGACTTTCCGTGTATCCCTGAGGAGCTCTTGTAAAACAGAAACTACGTCCCTGTAGTGAAAATCCAAAAAGATATTGGCTATCTGGGTGGATGGGTATGCTGAAGAAAGCATTTTTTAACTCGATAACAGTGAAGTGAGTGGCATGTGAGTCTATAGCGGTTAACAAAGAGCTGAAGTCCGAGACCACAGGGTACTGAGGTATCACACATTTATTAAGCTCCCGTAGATCAACTACAAGTCTGTACACAGGTGTCCTACCATCCTCTGTTTTCTTGCGCACCGGCAGAACTGGCGAATTACATATGTTGGACGGCACCTCCCTGACCACTCCCTTTGCTATGAGTTCATCAATTATTTGGACAAGGGCTTGTTCCGCGTCTGGCGGTAATTTATATTGCCGGATGCGGGGCAAGATGACACCTTCTTTTAACGTAACTTCATGCGGTGTAATATCCATGAATCCTCCATCGGTCGAATCAGTGGCCCATAATGTGGCTGTAATATTCCTCAATCTTTTATCTAGCTCTAGCGTTGTATAATGGCCCTTAAAATCTCGAAGGTATAGTTGAATCCCTTCGGGGGAACAACATATTACCGCACCTAAATCTTTCAAGGTCTGGATACCAAGCAAATTTTCAGGACAAGATTTGGTCAATACCAGATCAGTTGATGTTTCGAGGGGGCCTATTTTGATAGACACTGGCCCGAGACTTTGTTGATGACTGGGGTGCCAGAAAAACCCAAGGAAATACTGTGTGTGCCACAGAGGGGTACCTCGGGAATTTCATCATGCTTTACTGTCGTCCCACTAGCCCCGGTGTCAATGAGAAATTTGGTGTCATTCCCCAAGAGATTGGCGTGTACATAAGGGCCCTTTTGGTCTACTGGTACCGGGATCACTGGGCGACTGTCATGTCCCTCTCGGCTGTCTCATGAATACTCAGGGAATTCCGGATATGGTGATGCCGGAAATTGGTAGAGCTGGGTGTCTACCGTATTGTTGGGGGCAGTAGCTGGCGTCGATGTGGAAGTACAAGGTGGATGGGTACGGGGTTGTGTCTTACCAGTAGCAATATTGTGTCGTAAGACTGGACATTCACGTACGAAATGGCCAACCTTTTACAGTAGTTACAGGTCACTTTTTCCTGAGGTAGTTGTTGTTTACTATTCTGTGGAATTGTAGTTGTTTTTGCTACCAGGACCTTCATCTTGGTGTCTTTAACTTTCCTTTTTTCCTGTTCTTGTTCTTCTCTATTTCTATTTTGATGGTATTGGAGCATTTGGAATGTTTGTGAAGGGGAACTAGCTTGCCAGGTACTCTCTATTTTTAGTACTCGATTTTTAATCGGAAGTAATGCATTTTCAACGAGTTTGGAAACAAATAATCAACCATAGGCGTCTCCTTTTGTAGGGAGACCGCTATTAATGAGGAAACATTTCTCTAATCTTGTGTAATAATCCCCTATGTCCTCGTCTGGTTTTTGCTTACATGCGGAGATAGCATCCCAATCTTCCTTTTTAGTAGTCAGTAGTTGGGATAGTATTTTCGGGAGGAGGCGGGGTAGTTCCAGGGCCAAAGGTCGCAGGCTGTCTCCGGGCTGGCGGAGGGCCTCCTCTGCTTCTAGGTCGGTCCATTTTATTGACTTTCCTTCAACATCCCAATCCTTTTCTTTTAATTTATCGTATACCCCCGCTGGTAATAGGACCTTTAGGACCACCGTGAGGTCATTGTAAGTGAATGACCCCATTTGAAGGATGTCCTTAAGCTCCCTATGGAAATCAGAGGAGTCCTTTTCATGTGGCGGGACAATTTTTTCATTTCCAAGATCTCTAACTTGGTCAATGGAGTGTAAACAAATACCTTTTGTATTTTTCCCCCGGTGTCTATAATAGGGTGGACCTCATGTAAAGGGTATTGTTCCCGATCGTACTCTGGGGTGTTTATATTATAAATATCAAAGAAATGTTGTACATATCGTTGCCGTTGTTCTAGAAAAATATTAAGGAATTCCTGTCCCCGGGCCATCCACCGTCCTTCTACGCAGTCGCGCATAAGAGGGTGCAATAATTTGGGTGGGTGTCCAGTACCCTCATACAGGGTAATGAGTTGTTGTACCATGTAGATACTAGCCAATTTTTGAAGTGATACCGGTAGAGCTAGGAACATTTGTGCAATTATATCTGGGCCATAGATGCGATGTTGTGACACCCATTGCGTGCTTGTACGGGCTAGTTCTTCTTCTTGTGGGGTGAGAGGAGGCTCTCGGTCTAACCAGTCGTCTACAGTTGTCTGTCGAAACTGCTTGTCTGAAGGCACTAATGGCTCTTCAGCCCGTCTTCTTAGTATTCTGTGATTCTGGCTCCGAGGGGGCAACCTCGTGCCACCCCTTGGAACCCTGTTTCAACGACTTCCTCCTCCTCCTCCTCTTGGTCCTTTCCTTTGTGAAACTCGGAAACTTTGTCAGTGAACAGAGGGATAAAAAGGTCTATCGCCTTCCGTGTTTCAGGTCTCCGCTAATTACTGCTTTATCTAATTGGATTAAATCCTCGGGCACTCTTCGTTCGGCGCTTGACAGTAGGCGGATAAAACAGGTAACCATAGATCGCGTAAGATATCGCTTTATGGCCACTGGTCTGTTAATGATGGCCTTTGAAAAGACATCTAAGTTGTTCCCTGTCCTTATTGCTTCATATATTCAGTTTATCCAGAAGTCAATGTTAGGGCCGTGCTCCAGATCTTCTAAGGCTGTAAGTAAACAGTGGGAAATTTCCGCTTGTGGTCCTTCCCCCGGTGTCGGGTCATACTTGCATTCTAGCGGAGGTATATCTGAGAGGTCTGACGGGACCGAAATAGGTTCCGTCTGATCTTGAACATGCACAGGTTGCCGTCTTATTGACCCTGGGTTCGTATATACTGGGGGAGGCTCTAGTAAATAAGTGGAAAGGAAATCTTGAGGTGGGGAAAAGGCCTTCTGTGCCGTGGGAATGACAGGCATGTCAGGGTTTGGAGTGTTATTAGACCCTAACTCTTGTGAAAGAACGGGATATATACCTGTTATGGAAGCCGAGGCCTCCCGTTCCTTTTGTTCATGTGCAATATCTTCATCTTGATCCTGTAACTCTTTCACCTTACTTGCTTCTGACATTCTCTTTTCTTTCTCTAACTTGCCTTGTTCCTTCTGTACCCTTCGATGCGCTTCCTTTCGCCATAATTCGATACTTTCTAACATCGAAGGTCTTGCTTTCTTCTCCCAACACTTGTTCTCTACTGCCATAATACTATTCAGATCCCAAGTGCCACTCAGTGGCCATCTAATTACATTCTCTAAATCCTTGGTATAATCCACCCAGAGGTCTAGGTACAAGATGCCACTTATTCCGTACTTCGTGTACATAAAGTAACCTGAAGTATCCTTTGGGGGGAGTGGTGCAGGTTGTTCCAGAAAACCCTTCCGGGTGCCTAATTTACGTAGTTTCGAAAATAGAGGCATTTTTGTAATATTTATCTTTTCATATGATAGTTAAACAGTTTCAACAAAAATAATCATACCGTGTTCAAGTTTAACACTAGGACCCGTCTTGACCGTGTTCTGTTAAACAGAACCCGTCTTGATACATCCCCAGCAGTACTCACCGAGATGCAGAAAAAAACTTGAAGACCTGGTCACCGGAATGGTAGCGCTGCGCTCTTGACAGAAAGGGCTTATTGGGGTCTGAAAAACCTCGGACTCAGCAACTTCATAGTGTTCGGGCTCTGGGTCGGGACATCCACTGTCGTCCTCACCGCCTTGTATGGATGATCAGGCCGCGATACAGCACCCCCTCGGCCTGAAGGAGTTCGGGCAGGAACACCCTGCCGTGTGCTCTTGAAGTTCGTCAGCGTCTGGAGGGGCTGGTTCGGGTCCACATCTCCAGCGGGTGGGGAGAAAGGGAAGTTCCTATTCGGGCGCCAAATTACTGTGGTAAATAATTTCTCCTTACCGGGATCATAATTTCTATAATAGCAATAGGATCAAGTATAAAGAGCAGAGTCCGTGGTAGTTAGAATTCAGGAGTCTTTATTCAGTAACTCGAGTTAACGGAGAGCTCCGTCACCGTGAAAGGCTCAGGAGTAGTCTGGTCTATTTTTCCAATGACAACATTTTTATACATTTCTTCACAACAAAAAGGGAGGAGCTCACCTCGAGCACATTTAAATTCATTGTGAAGAAATAACCCAAGGTTTGTTAGTTAGGTAGGGGTAAACAGATTGGTGCCAGGATGTCTGGGGCGGCAAGTACGGGGTATTGTGCGGCAAGTTACTGGGTTACCGGTATCTGGAGGTGAAACAAACGGGGCATTGTGCGGCCAGTTACTGGATTACTGGAATCAGGAGGTGAAACAAACGGGGCATTGTGCGGCCAGTTACTGGATTACTGGTATCTGGAGGTGAAGGAAACAAATCATTGTGCGGCCCTTGTTTCAACATCAGGGCGCATAGAGGGCTGAACGTCCTCCGGATGCGGGATGGTCAACGACACATGCTTGTTTTGCAACTCCTCCATCCTAGCCGCATAGAGTGAGAGCTGCTTGTCCCCTGATAATATTGCTAGCATTATAAGTGTTGGTAAAATGAAAATGCGGGGCAACCATCCCACCTAGTCTGTTTGCGGGCAAGGGGACAGGACAAACCTGAAAAATGCATGATAGCTGGCCACCGTGTTTCGTATGTGCCAGTATTTAGACAAAGAGAAAGAGGAAGAGGGACGTTTAGGAATAAATAGGAGGGCTCAACAATTGTAATTATTAGCAAATCACGGATCTTTCAATAATAAATAAATAAACAGGGATCTCTTAGGGGAAGAGGAGAGAGACAAAAAAAATAACTTAATCTCCCTGGGACCGATTCACAGAATGAATTTAAGACTCAATCCTAATCTTACTACTATTTTGGTATTCACAGAATGAATTTACTACTTTTGGTATTCACAGAAGTTAGGATTTTGTCTTAAGTCTGTCTTAAGTCAGTCTTAAGTCTGTCTTAAATTAGACTTAAGACAAAATCCTAACTTCTGTGAATACCAAAAGTAGTAAATTCAATCTGTGAATGCCAAAAGTAGTAAGTGCAGTCTGTGAATATCAAAATAGTAGTAAGTTTAGGATTGAGTCTTAAATTCATTCTGTGAATCGGGCCCTATGTGCCTATCCAAAAATGAATGTGTCCATCTGTAACGTAACTGGTGTTCTTCTTGGAAAGTACTTTAATACGATCGGGTGGAGCGAGCTGACCTTCAATAGGCAGATGGGAAGACACTATACTGTGTATTCTTGTAAATATGGCGCAGACCTGCGTTTCTAAAGTGACGGAGAATGTTGTTAGCCTTCTTGGCTTAGCGACACGCTTTGCCACTTTATTGTAAATATGCCCCTTAGTTCCTTAATTCTCCTCAATATGTTTATGTTTCAGTCTCCAACGAGTTCTTTGTGTGACAGATTTAAGAGGTATCGGTCTTAGAAGGATAGCATGATGACTCATGCCCAATTAAAAATGGATGCTGTACGTTGAAAAGATGTTTCGTGTTATTTGCAGAGGGCCACAAAGCACTAGGCCAATTCAGAACGCCAAAAGACTCAAATTAGAAACTCGCTCATGGTCTCCCTGTTGTCAGCGCATTCTCAATATATGAAACAAAGACTTGGACTTAAACAACAGATATTTTTTTTTATTTTTTTGCAGCGAGGTTGGGCACAGATTCATAAAAGAGTTGCAAATTATGTGCACCAAAAAGCAGAAGAATATTTAATTGCCTTGAACAGTGTGTTCTTCTATGGCATCACAAATCCCACAAGTTTGTAGAGTTGAAAGTATAGATGGGCTCAAGTCTGAATACAGGCTCTGGCTCAGCTCGAGGTCCTATTGGAACCTCGAGCCCATAAGGGGCAGAGCTTTCATGTGGCTTCTACCTGCCTCCCTCCCTTTACCAGGGATCTGGCATTAGGGACAGAGCTGCATAATGCGGAAAAGGGGATCCAGCTGCGAATCTTGGCGTCAGCTCAACACCCTGTGATTCTGGGCAAATCACTTAGGGGCAGATGTATCAAACGTTTTTTTTGTCGCAAACGCTGCGAATCGCAAAATAGCAGCGTTTGTGACAAAGAAAACAGGAAATGCGATGTATTATTGAAATTGCATGGCAAAGTTAAGGAATCACAAAATTTGCGATTCCTTAAGTTTGCGTAAGCATTTAAGGAATCGCAAATTGCGATTTCTTAAATGCTATGTATGAAGCATTTAATTTTTGCGAATGTAGGCTAGGAAATCGCAAATTACCACCAAATTGTAGTTGGTGGTAATTTGCGATTACCATAAAATGCACTTTTGCCATTTTTAAAGGTGCCATGTGACGCTCTGTGCACCATATGCACACACATGTAAATTTCAGGGGTGCAGCACGGTGTCCTTAAGACACCCTTGCACCCTTAAAATTATTCTCAATTTGCGATTAGCATATTGCGAATCGCAAATTCAGAATAATTTCCCATTCCTTCCTATGGGCCTCCTGGCCCATAGAAATGAATGGGAAATTATTCCTTAATTGCGATTAGCAATTTGCTAATCGCAATTAAGGAATTTTAAGAAATCGCAAAAAATTAGCGAATTTCTAGATACATACCATTTTGCTATTCTCAAATAGTGATTTGTAAAAATCGCTATTTGAGAATTACAAATGGGTATCATGATACATCTGCCCCACTATCTCCTTGTGCCTATAAACAATCATGTAACCTTGTGTAATGTAACTGGTGCACATTTAAAGAGCTCGGCCATCTCGGGTTGAGTTCAAGCTGTATTTAAAACCTGCAGAAAAATGAAGTAAGCAGTAAAAACAAACCCTTAACATAAGGAAAGGCAAATAGATATGCATTTTCTACTGATTTTCAAAACAATTAACCAGAAAACCTGGATAAATCGTGGGCTCCTCGCATATCAAATTGTGTGATCTTAGGCAAATATTTTATTTCACCGAAACTGTTTTCTTCATTATCGCGCAGGAAAGCACTTTTAAATGTGAGTTCAGACGACCAGTTTTAAAAAACTTTCACTTATTAAGTATTTTCACTGGGGAATATAGTGTGACTTATTAATGTCAAAGCTTCGATTGGTTAAAGAAATACACTTTTAGGAATTTTGAGGAGGCCTCATCGTATTTTACTTGATGTTTGTTGTATGATTTACTTAGCAAATATTTTCATTGCTTGGCACCTGCACAGGCTCTAGGATGCGAGGCAGACCTGACTCACCTCTAGTTGAAAGAAACGTACAGCTTTCCCATAGTATCTACATTGAACAGAATGTTTCTACGCTATGTATTTTCTCCTCAGTTAGTTTGCTAGACTGAAAAAATACACACCACTTCGAGTAGGAAAGCAGAAAGGTTCCCATTTGCTACCCAGTTCATCAGAAAGTGATTTTCTGTGCAGAGCACTTTATATTCTTTGATCTGGAAGAATTATCGTAATCTGTATATTGACCCAGCCAGCGCACTCACTAACCCCCGCCCCCCCTCAGTTTTCACTTTCACTTCAAGGGCTGGGAATAAATGAAGACGGCCTGGAAATGCAGCAAATACACCCCGTACTTCCAGGCCATCTTCATTTACATTTCTTTGCAGAGGCTTTTGTGCCCCCCCTGGAAACCCATCCACGCCCCCCAGGGGGTCACTCCACAGTTTGAAGACCTCTGTCATAGGGGGAGCTCCCATTCTCCAGCTTCCGGGCTCAGGGATAAGGGCTGCCTGGCACACACCAAGCCATAAGGCAACAAGACAATAAGGAGACAAAGCTACTGGCAGAGCAATTGGCAACCAGCTCGTCAAGCAATTACCTCTGTCATAGCTTAAACCCAAGGAGCAAAGCGGCAGAAGTCGCAAGGATGAGGTCAGGAAGGAACAGGGCTCTTCTTACAGACATCAAAAGTCAATATATTCAAAGTGACTCTGACTTGGAATCAATACTGGATGCTAATTGATCTTCCTCATCAGCCAGTATAACGGAATGTACCCCGACAGATTCTGTGAAATCTTGGTTTTCTAATAAACGGAGGCAAATCTACTTTAATTCCTTTGAAAAATATGAGGTTTTTGTGTTTCTTTATTGACTCGGAGACTTTGGGTTTTCTTATTGATCAGAGAGAAATCAATTCTAATGATTAAATAGATTCATCACATTTTAATGACGCCGGGCCCGATTCACAGAATGAATTTAAGACTCAATCCTAAACGTACTACTATTTTGGTATTCACAGAATGCGCTTACTACTTTTGGTATTCACAGAATGAACTTACTACTTTTGGTATTCACAGAAATTAGGATTTTGTCTTAAGTCTGTCTTAAATCTGTCTTAAGTTTGTCTTAAGTCAAACTTAAGACAAAATCCTAACTTCTGTGAATACCAAAAGTAGTACGTTCATTCTATGAATGCCAAAAGTAGTTAGTGTATTCTGTAAATACCAAAATAGTAGTAAGTTTAAGACTGAGTCTTAAGTTCATTCTGTGAATCGGGCCCGCCAACTCTGGCTCTTGCTCCACCCTCTTTGGGATCGACAATCTCTCAGCTGTATGGTATATCAACAATTTCAGGGACAAAGTTGCGACCCACTGCATAGGTTGCCAAAACCCTATTGGAGTTTTCTCTTCAAAGAAAATATAGATATAAGCAGGGTACCTTCTAGCCAATATAACTACAATAGCAGATTGAGGCTCCCTGCATTTTAAATATGCAAGTGAATGGCGTATTCACCATACAATTTTCAAAAAGCTTTTTGCCAAATTTGGACTCTTTGCAATGGAATGCTTTTCTTCCTGATTAAACATTCAACTTCCCTCATCCCTCAACTTCCCTAATTTTTACAGTTGCAACGGGATACTCAAGCTTTGACAACACACGCTTTACCTCAGTATTGGTCTCTTCACCTAACTTACACTTTTCCTCCGTTTGTCATGATAGTACAAGTTTTTCCATGGATGGATGGATGGGTTTTTATATAGCGCAATACCACCGCCAGGTCTCAAAGCGCTTTGCATTGGGAACCCGTCCTGGTTTTTACCTGCGAGATAGACCCTACTGGGTATCCCCAAGGTGAAAGCCAGGCATCCTGCCGCGGGGGGCCGTAGTGGAGATTAAGCAAGCTATTGCCCAGAGTTGCAGAGTGTGAACCTGTGATTCGAGTAGGCACCGAAGCGAGAATTACCGAGTCCGTGGACATTTTGGGCTCAAGACCCTGCCGCGTTGGGAATTGAACCCTGGTCCCGGGTCTGCTATCAGCGTCCAGGTCTGCCTCCTCTAACCAGTGAGCCACACTTCTCCAGAGGTACATCACCAAGAAGCTACTTTACGGTTGACACCTCTTCTGTGGCAGAGCCAACCATGGTTCTCTACCGCCTGGAGTTGTCAGGAAATTTCCCCATTCTGATTTTGTCTTTATCCAGTTTGCTTCTAAAGTCTCTAGGGCAACATCACACAATGGCTCCCAATCACTCCTTGGTATTGGTGGCATGGATAGTTTCACATCAGTCTACTGAAACTAAAAATTTCAACAAAGGATTCTCAGTTCAGTCACCAATCTTATTGCCCAGGAACCACCAAACTTTAAACATTCGCTTGGATGGTCTGGCACTGCAGATGCTGGGACAGGGGTACATATCTCTTTTCAGCACATGTGACTCTGGTCATAAATTTCTTAACATCCTTGACTTCCCAAGGGAAAGCGAATAGGACTATAAATACATACAGACCAGCAATTGTGGCAGAACATGTAGGAGTGGATGATAGACATAGCGAAGAACATCCTCTGATTAGCCTTTTGGATTGACTTTTGAAGGAAGTAAAACTTAATAAGCCCCCATTACTTAAATACAACCAAATGTGGGATGTGAATTTGATTTTTAATTTGCACTTGAATTGGTCTGACAATGCTTTCTTATCTCTTAACATTTTGTCTGAAAAATGAATTGCCCTACTGTTTCTTTGATATTAAAGCTTTAGATGTGTCTACGGATCAATATACTTGGGGTTTCCTGTTTTCAATTTCTATTTTCGGTAAATCCTGGTGGTGTTTTTTCAGTGTTTTCCAGTGATTTCAATACCTCAAAAAAAAGTGCTTTTCAGTGGTTACTCATTTTCGCGCCATAAAAAACAACTGAAACAGTGTTTTACTGGTGTTTATGGAACGCATTGCTTTTATTATTGCTTGCTTTCTAAATTGATGTATTGTATATGAGGTCCAAATACATTTTTACAAGACAAACTTACTGTTGTACACCATACAATATTTCTTCAGTGAGTCTTTGGTCATTCGCGCTTTCTCTTTCCTTCCCATGTAAACCTTCATTTGTGAAAAGGCCCTGTCGACATTGGCACTTGACTGGCAACGCCAAAACAGCCAGTACACAATTTCCTAACTCTGGCCACTGATGTAGCTTTCCATGCCAATACTGGTACACCTGAAGGTTGGCATTCTCTGGGACAGGTTCTGCAATATATGCATTGAACTGGCCTTTTCCCGCATGTTAGGAAAGACCCCATGTGAATCTACAGATGTTTTGAGGGTGACATTTTCCTTTGTACCATGTGTGGCTGTAGATACACATGCTCCAAATAGCCCGTAAAGCAGTACCCACATAATCAGTGGCAAACATATGTTCATTGCAAATGCCTGAATGAAAGTCATTGAGACCGTCTGGCCAGCCATAGACGGTTGGCGGGCCAGGGAACAGACAAGATGGCAGCTGTGTAGACTATTTCAGATTGGGGGCCGGACGCCAGACCTGTGTTTGATTCATCAAAACCCCAGGCGGAAAGCACTATTTTCATTTGCTAGCTATTCTTTAACATCCCGCCAAGAAAAACAGCAGTTCTGGTTACAGTTCATTTAAAAACTCAGGTCATGTTTACATTTGACACACTTTAAAAACCTTTGTGTTGTTTACTTGTGGTGCCATACCACGCTAGGCCCTCTTTTCACAGTTGTGATGCCTACAAATCCATACTCTTCCACCCGCCCACATCTCAAGGGCTTTGGGTTACTTAACCAGAGTCAAAGCGCTGGGTGGCATAGACAGTGGTTTGAAGTGCTACAACAAGGTTGCAGTACAATATATATGATACATTGACTTAACTCCGTAGGCTGAAAATTACAGTGAATGCACTTCAAATTAGCCATTGTGATGGGGTAAATATAATGTTAAGCATGAATTTTTCCTTTCCTCTTATTTTTTGCTACCCTTCCCTTCTCCTACACATCTGTGACTCTTGGAAAAGATCATCAGGAAAGCAACCTCGGGTCTACCTCGGACTGCACCGACTGGTGCTACTGAACGAAACTGCAGGATTTGGCAGGGCATTTTAATTCTTCAACCACCCCTCACTGTAGTTTGACTATGCTTAGCTTCGTATTACCTTATTCTATGTATGGTGCCAATTTAAAAAAAAACTGTTTTTAGAACTGTGGAATTTTAGTTTACAAACTGAACATCATCTGCGCCATCTTGTCACCCACGTACAACATGCACGGCAGCCATTTCAGGTACCATGGCCTCCCTGTTCACGGGCGATCACCAGCGCGCTCCCCTGACCCTGCAAGCATCCTCCGCGCACCCTGGCTGCCCCCCCCCCTCTCTCTCACATGCACAAGTCATAAACCCTCTCCTTCCGCATGACTCTGTCCTTGGGAGTCACACCCGCGCCTGACCAACACCTCCTTTCCTTTCATGAATACCCCTCTTTTGATAAACTCTCCTTCCGCGCTCGATTGTCCACGCAGACTATTCCTTTCATAAATACCTCTCCTTTGATGACCCCTTCCTCTGAGTCCGATTGTCCGCACGGGTCCCAGGCCATCATCTAGCCGGGAGATACGGTTTATTGCCCCCTATTGTATGGAGTCGCTCCTTTTCAAAGGAGCTACTATTGATCATGGCCTCCCCACCCCCTGGGTTATGATCAGGCGCACACATCCTAAAGAATCGTCGGAACACTCAGCTGCGTGATAGCCCCCTCCTATTGTATGTGGGGTGAGGACCTCTACTGTAGATACGTGTGGGGGTGGGTCTGAAAAGGGGATTCCGGGGATGTCTATTCATACATCAAAGAGTCTTTTATTGCAATAAAGAATGCTCACATGTCATAAACCAGGGTATAAGAGGCCAGGCCTCAGAGAGGCTGTTAGAGCACCTCGAAACGATACCTTGTTGTCTGATCTGATGTGTTCTGCTCTGTCGGAATAAAACTTTTGTTTCCTGCCTTCCAGTCTCCAGCGCCTGCCTCTTTGTTTGGTAACTAGAGTGGTACAGAGGCGGTTAGCGCCGGGCAAATCTTGGAAAAGGCCAAAGCCCTACCTTTTTCTACAATTGGCGTCCCAAACGTGGGGCCCATCAGCGACACGTGGGTCCAGTGGGAGAGGTCCCGACGACAGAGTGAACGACCGCAACGATCGGGAGAGCTACTGTCCGATAGACCCTCGTCTGACAGCTGATCATCCGAACTTCACTGGTTCCGAACAGATCTCTCTCGAGTGATCTACGGTCCTGACTGGGAACCATCAGGAGTGCCGCGAACATCACGAAGAATAGAGGGCGATCGGGCGCTGGATTCGGAAGACAGGAAACTGTCCATGCGGTCCGGGTAAGGTCGTGTAAACGCGACAAATTGCAAAATGATTGTTTGATTTGGATAATACTAGTATTACTCTTTTGTTGGTTCTTTTGGAGATTCACCATCTGCAAACGGAGAAACAACAGGCTCTCTCTTTGCAAGCAGTGAAGGATAGGTAACGCAGATTTTTGTCCCCGTTGTAATCCGTCGTGCCTATCTTCCTCCCCCACTGATTGATTGTTTTCCCGAACTGTTGTTCGTGGATTGTTTTCTGGAGATTCTCTGTCTGCAAACAGGGAAGAACAGGGTCTCTCTTTGAAGGTAGAGAAAAAGTAGGTAACGCAGACTTTTGTCCCCGTTGTAACCCGTCGTGCCTACTTATTCTCCCCATTGATTGTTTGATTAACCGAACATTGAGTGTTCGGTATTGGTTCTTTTGAGGTATTCACCGCCCGCAAACAACGGAGAATAGAAATATTCTGTCTAGTCTTTGCACGCAGTGATAAGATAGGTAGTGCAGACCTTTGTCCCCGTTGTAACCCGTCATGCCTATCGTCTCCCCACTGATTGGTAGCCTGTTTAGCCCGGACCGCTTATTAGAGATGAACCATCCAGCTCCACTGGAAGGCACCCCTAATAAGGACATGTTCACTAAGCATGGACGAGTCGCTATAGCTTATACTAAGTTATGGCATAAATATACAAAGAAGGACCCCGAAAGTCAGTGTCCACTGATAGGTTCCTTTGATGATCATTAAATAGAAACATTAGAAGCAGCGCTCCAGAAAAATAAGACTACGCCCACCATGCTCGATAGTATCGGCATGTGGCACAAAGAAGCGGAACAACGAAAAAGAAGAGAAGAAGCAAAAATAGGGAAAGAGTTACGAAAGGCAGCCCACCTAGCCGCTAAGCAACTAGAAGAAGAAATAAAAGAAAGAAAGGAAGCTACACAAAAGCAAGAATCAGGGTTGACAGGCCAATGTCATGTTAGGACCCCCTCTACGCTCTACCCTGAGCTGCCCTCCAAACAACGGGCAAACGATGAGTTACTGCTAGGTCCTCCGATCATCTACATGCCCCTCCCATATGCCCCCTGCCAACAGCACCTGCCAGCACTGAGTGCGAATGAGAGTGACCTTAGCGCTAGTGCACCAGCCCTCGCGGCCTCCGCACCAGCCGCATTAGTAACACCACCAGATGACCCCGAGGCTAGCAAACAACCACCAGCCAGACCAAATAGATTGAGTAAAGATGAGCGGGATGGGATTGACAAGATAGTGAAGACACTAGTAGAACGGAAGGAGAGTGAAGAATACACGATGAATATGCATAATTCACATGCCGGTAGCCACAGACGGCATTTCATTTTACGATTCAGCTACCACACCCTGAACGCATATGAGGATAGGTATCAGAATAAGGGCCCCGCTAAACTGACAGCACTATATAGAAAGGTCGATGTTGGAGATGGGACAGCACACGATGTGACGGACCTCTTCATGCAAACGCTTGAAGTCTTCCGCCACCTCACGGAACAGAAGCCAGAAGTCAAGATTACAGTCCCTGAAATGACCGAGTCCTCATTAGAAGTAGCCAACACTATGATGCCTATCAGAGAGGCGGCCCCATACTGGGTTCCGCCACGAGGTCAGGGAACAAACGACGATATCAACCACGCAGATGCAAAGGGGAGGGTTGTGTACAATTGGGTTTACCAACCATGGGATCGACAAGATATCTTAACTTGTAGGCAAACTCTGCCCGATTTAAGAAAGAACCCGACAGCATTTTATACCGAATTAGGCACAGCCTTGGGTTCGACGATAATGACTTTAGCAGACATTGACTTGTTTTTCGGGTTATGTCTGCCGGCTGACGTGTGGAAGCAAATCCGGAAAGCCGACCACACAGATCTGTTCGGACATACCTGGAATCAACTCAGTGAGCTAGATAGACAGCGAGAGCCCGGAAGGAAACCGGTAAAAGACATA
Source organism: Lissotriton vulgaris (assembly GCF_964263255.1). Lineage (NCBI taxonomy): Eukaryota > Metazoa > Chordata > Amphibia > Caudata > Salamandridae > Lissotriton > Lissotriton vulgaris. Next base: position 761,990 of record NW_028250362.1, on the reverse strand, counting down.
CTGGAACTCCCAGACAAAATAGTTCAGAAGCTAAAGACATTGATCCCAGAGAAAAAGGTAGACTGGTCGATAGTCACGGCTTGCCGTCAGAAACCCCAGGAAGATGTATCGGAATACTTCTCCCGATTTGAGACAGTGTTCTCAGACTACAGTGGCCAAGACATGACCACCGCCACCGGACAACACCTGTTTGTGCAAAATTATGTAAAGGGTCTATCACAAGAGGTCTCCCAAAAGCTACAGACGAGCGAGAGTTGGGGGGCCTCCAAACCCGCAGCTATCCTTCAGATGGCTCAGTACTACGAACATCAAAAGAATGAGAGTGATAGGGCATCCGAGAGAAAGAAGAAAGATTTGAAAGAAAGGGTGATGATAGCCCAGATACAAGATGTAGCGGTCGGAAGAGAACCCCACAGGGGGAACTACCAATCAACCGCCCCTAGAAATCCACCTCCTAAAGACCGCACCCCAACACCCCACATTGGACGTAGAGACATTAGCGAGGACCAGTGTGCCTTCTGCAAAGGATTCGGCCATTGGAAATCCCAGTGTCCGGTTCTGTTAGAGATGAACAGAAATAGGGACTCCAAGGACGCAGCGGGTGGACCGAGAAATAGGGGACAGGGACGAGGGTACACAAATGACACCAACAATGACAGACCAGGGAGATCGAACACGTTTGACCATCTCCGACAGAACCAGTATCAACTATCCGACAGTGAGAATGCCCCCGACTTCGCATAGGACTGCCAGGGGCAAGGGAGGGATCCAGTCGAGCTCTGTGTTGACCAGCAAGGTCCTTACGTCACTGCTAAGGTCCTGGGTACAAAGTCTCTATTTTTGGTAGACACTGGGGCGACACGTAGTGTGTTATCGAAACGACTGATTCCAAGGGCACCCTTGTCTGGCTCACACTACATCGATAGGTTTCGATGGGACGCCCTCCACTAACCCCCTGTCCGTACCTATCTCCTTTGACCTAGAAAACAACCCCACTGACACAACATTTTTGCTCTCCTCCAACTCCCCTGACGCCATTATGGGCATTGATTTACTGAAGCATTTTCGAGCTACCATCAGGTGTTCCCCAGATGGAGTCCGAGTCATCCTGTACGACAACCCGAGCATGTGCAAATTCTGCCCAGCACAACACATGTACTCCATAACTGACTCTGACCTGTCCTTGCTCGACACCCTGCCCCCATACCTATGGGCCAAAAATGACTCTGATGTGGGACGAATGATGATTGACCCTGTGCACATAACTGTAAGACAGGACGCTATGCTCCCGAAACTCCCACAGTATCGGATATCGCCCGAGGGCGAGAAGGCGCTGGTAGCGATCATTCAGTCCCTGGTAGACGCAGGAGTGGTCGAAGAAGTAGTTAGCAATGTCTGCAACAGCCCTATCCTACCCATTGTTAAGAAACAAGGCGAGGGAGATGAGAAAGCGTACCGCTTCATCATCGACCTGCGAGAGGTTAACAAAGTGGTTGTACCCCAATAAGTATAAGTATAAGTATAAGTATAAGTATAAGTATAAAAGATTTTATTACGCGCTCTGCTACTACAGAGTACCCTGTAGTCTCAGACATCACCACCATTGTGACCCTCATCCCGTCCACTGCCACCACCTTCACTGTCATTGACCTCAAAAATGCATTTTTCTCTATCCCCATCCACCCGGACAGCCGTTATCTCTTCGGCTTCACCCTAAAATCCCACTCGTACCGATTTTGTAGAGCTCCCCAGGGCTACACTGAAAGTCCCAGCATTTACAGCCAGGCCCTCAAAAGACAGCTGGACGCTGTCCAGCTACCAGATGGAGTGGTGTTGATCCAATATGTCGATGATATCCTCTTGGCGGCCGACACCACCCCACTTGCAATCACAGCCACCATTCAACTCCTACACTTTCTCGCAGAAAATGGCCACAAAGTCTCCAAAAAGAAATTGCAGTTCTGCCAGCCACAAGTGACATACCTAGGCCATCTCCTGTCCAAAGAAGGGAGGAAACTTACGCCCGATCGAATCCAAACCATCCTAGACACCCCCATTCCAAAAACACAAAAGCAAGTCCGTTCTTTGGTGGGTCTTACCTCTTTTTGCAGACAATGGTTACCAAATTTCAGCCTCACTATAAAACCCCTACTTGCCTTGTTGGCCAAAGATGCCCCCTTCCTGCTCCCTTGGACCCCTGAGTGTCAAGCATCCTTTAAGGAGTTGCGGGATGCCCTTTGTTCAGCACCTGTCCTGGGAACACCGGATTACTCCAAGCCCTTCTCCCTCTTCACTCACGAAAGGGAGGGGTGCGCATTGTCTGTTCTAACTCAGCCCATCGGCCCTAGGCAGCGCCCTTGTGCCTACTTCTCTGCCACTCTTGACCCCGTAGCCAGAGCTTTGCCTGCCTGCCTTCGAGCAGTAGCTGCTGCTGCTGTCTCTATCCGTCAGAGCGAGGGAATCGTACTTTCGAACTCCCTCACTGTGTTAGTACCCCATGCGGTCGACACCCTTTTGAACCAAACCAAGACTCAACACCTGACTAGTGCACGACTGACAGGATACGAATTGACACTACTTGCACCCCACATCACTCTGAAGAGATGCACGACTTAAAATCCTGCCACACTGTTGCCCTTGCCTGAAAATGACCCCGACGTGCCTCCCATACACGACTGTGTGACCCTCACGGACGAACAAACTAGGAGTAGAATTGACCTCCGAGACACTGCTTTTACAGACCCTGATGGAGATCTATGGGTAGACGGCTCATGCATCAAACTCCCAGATGGCACTACTTCAGCTGCCTATGCGGTAACGACAGACCGAACAGTAGTTGAGACCGCCCGCATCACACAACGATCTGCACAGGCAGCAGAACTAATAGCCCTCACACGAGCATGTATCATAGCGACAGGGACCACAGCGAACATTTACACAGACAGCCAGTATGCCTTCGGGGTGGTTCACCATTTTGGGCTCCTGTGGAGGGAAAGGGGATTCCTGATGTCCCACGGCACACCCATCCTTCACGGAGATCTGGTTTCCGCTTTTATTAAAGCCGTTCTCCTCCCCAAACGATTAGCAGTGATCAAGTGCCAGGCACACAAGAAGGTGACAGACTTAGTCGGACAAGGGAACGCGCTGGCCGACATCACTGCACGAACCACAGCTGAGAATAGGACGGTGACACGCATGTATGTGACCAGGTCGCAAGCAGAGAAATGGACTGACGCTAGGGAAATGATTAGAGACATCCAGTCGGCCAGCACCCCTCACGAACTGACCGAATGGGCACGGGTGGGTTTGAAGGATGATGAAGGCTGCTGGCGGACAAAAGATGCAAACAAATGGTTGCTGCCTGACTCATACTTGATTCCCATACTGACTATGGCACACTCCCCTGCACACATAGGATCTGCCCCCATGACTGAACTCATTTCCAAAGTCTGGCACAACGACAAAATCCCCAACTCAGCCAAACGCCTGGTCCAGCAGTGCCTTATCTGCCTGCAACACAACCCGGGAAAGGAACTGTGGTACCCCGGGGAGGGTTTGGGATCCCCGACCACCCCTTTGAGGTCCTCCAGATGGACTACATCCAGCTAGAGAGATGCCAAAGATTGAAATATTTACTAGTCATTGTATGTGCCTTCAGCAAATGGGTAGAGGCCTATCCAACCCGTGATAATACTGCCATGACTACTGCCAAAGTACTACTGAAAGAGTTTTTTCCCCGCTCCGGCCTTTGTCGAATTCTGTGGAGCGACAATGGCCCCTACTTCATAGCTGAAGTTATCCAACTAATCTTGACGGGGTTGGGGGTGAAGCAGAGGTTTCATGCGGTCTTCCACCCCCAATCCGCTGGTTTGGTGGAGCGACACAACGCCACATTGAAACTGAAACTGTCAAAGATAGTGGCCACCACAGGACTTAAGTGGCCAGATGCTCTCCCACTGGCATTACTATCGATGCGCTCCAGTCCCACTAAGCACCACCTGACCCCCTACGAGGTTGTATTCGGGCGACCGATGAACCTCTGGACTGCCCCCAAACCGACCTCCATTCATGACGTCCCGGACGTCCTACTGTCTGATTACTTGTACAAATTAACTAAAACATTGTCTGTCATTCATCAACAGGTGCGGCAGGCCATCCCCGATGCTTCCAGGGGTCCGGGCCACGACATCCAACCGGGGGACTATGTTTTAGTCCGGAATTTTCAACGGGCAAAGAGTCTGGAACCCCGGTGGACGGGCCCCTGGCAAGTACTGATCACCACCCGGACGGCGCTTCGAGTGGAGGGGAAACGGCACTGGCTGCACGCGCACCACTGCAGGAAGGTCTCCCCGACCTTGGCCACGACAGAAAACGTCGACACCCAAGAAGAGCTCCTGAACAAAGACCGGCCAGCATTGAACTGCTATCCTGATACCGAGGCGCTTGAACTTGCAAAATTCCCTGATCCTACTGCGCCATCCAGAGAAGGGTATTTCCTGCGTCGAAAGGAGGGAGCTTCGGCTAAGTAGACCACGGGCCAAGTTAAATCTCAGAACGGGAACCTAAACACAACCAAGGGTTACCCGGAGAGAAGCTAAACGAAGTCTGTGGTTCTGCCTGCTACCAAGCACCTTGAAGATGATGGAAGCGCCAGATAAGAAGATGATGGAAGCGCCAGATAAGAAGATGATGGAAGCAGCCGGAAATACCCACTACAGGAACCCAAAGACTGACAATATGCACAAATCAAAGACAATCGCCTTCTTCATTGTCTTCCTCTTTTGCCTCCTCCTCATGACCTCCTTCTGGATCCTGGAGGAAAGCACACCCGCTCATCAGGTATTGCTGACCACTGCACAGCCAACCCCTATGAAGGAGCATCACCTGATCACCCTTTCACCCCAGCTCCGAGAGAGACGTAAGGAGTTCTGGAACAATTCCTTTGTGCAACTGTTGCACCAGCACAACCTTGCTGCAAATGCCACCAACTGCTGGATCTGCGGACTGCTCCCGCTTGCCACCGGACACTCCATCCCCTTCATCCCTTCTCCTTTCTCAGTTCACGGCTCCTGCCTTGCCTGGTTGATCCTCATGCAAGAGAGCCACAAGGACAACGCCACTTCTGGCCAAACAGTGTCACACTTCTACTATGGGTTCTGGCTGAACAAAACCGGAAGGACGTCTGCTCCCTTTTGTCCCGTGCCCTCTGGTTCCGCCTTCCTTATGGACATCCCGGCCAAAGAGCGGGTAGAAATGCAGGTGCTCCATAACCCAGCTAGACCCATCTTCTCCTACCTACGGAAACGAACAGCTGCCACTCTGACGGTGGCTCTGTCTGTTATCAACGTCACCGGCCTTGTATGCATCGAAGGCCTGGGAACGCAGTTGGTGGGTCACAGTGCCTGCCATATCACCAGGTCATTGGACTCAATTGATCCCCCCTCCTTTGTTGCCTCTCCTAATATGTACTTTGTTTGTGGCACCAAAGCTTACACCTGGCTCCCGAAAGGTTGGAGGGGTACTTGCTACATCGCCTTCGTTCTCCCTCCCACGTATGTAGCCCCTGCTAACCATCACCGGCAGAGGCGCGCAAGCGACATTGGACAAGCCGACTTCACTGGAGCACAGTTCCTGGATGCAGTGAAGGGACTTGTTCCTCTGTGGGGCCCAATGGCGAAAAGCCGAGACATCCGATACTTGACCCAGGCAGTAGAAACAACCATCAACATCACAGCTGGCATCCTCGCTAACAACACGGCTGAGCTTCAGGCGGTCCGCCTCGTGGCCCTTCAGAACCGCCTTGTTCTAGATGTGGTTCTAGCCGACCATGGAGGAGCGTGCCGCATCATCGGATCTAGCTGTTGCACCTACGTGCCAGATAACTCACCCTCAGTCTACAAAGCAATTGAACACCTCCATAAACTTTCCTCAGAGGTTCACCAAGAGCAAGAAGGATGGTCGCTTGGGAGCTGGTTTTGGGATACTTTGAAGGACTGGGGATGGAGGTTGTTTACCTTTGTATTGATACCGGTTGTGGTACTATGTGGGTGTTGCTTAGGTATTCAATGCCTGCCATCCTTGTGTGCACTCGTTTCTAACTGCATGTGCCCAAAGACTTTGGACTTCAGAAATGAGCGCATGAGTCCCCTCTATGAGGTAGAAATACGTGGCATTATGGGGATAGATCCAAATTGACAAGTTGGCGAGACATGTTAAATGGGAGGACTGTGGAATTTTAGTTTACGAACTGAACATCATCTGCGCCATCTTGTCACCCACGTACAACATGCACGGCAGCCATTTCAGGTACCATGGCCTCCCTTTCACGAGCAATCACCAGCGCGCTCCCCTGACCCTGCAAGCATCCTCCGCGCACCCTGGCTGCCCCCCCCTCTCTCTCACATGCACAAGTCATAAACCCTCTCCTTCCGCATGACTCTGTCCTTGGGAGTCACACCCGCGCCTGACCAACACCTCCTTTCCTTTCATGAATGCCCCTCTTTTGATAAACTCTCCTTCCGCACTCGATTGTCCACGCAGACCATTCCTTTCATAAATACCTCTCCTTTGATGACCCCTTCCTCTGAGTCCGATTGTCCGCACGGGTCCCAGGCCATCATCTAGCTGGGAGATACGGTTTATTGCCCCCTATTGTATGGAGTTGCTCCTCTTCAAAGGAGCTACTATTGATCATGGCCTCCCCACCCCCTGGGTTATGATCAGGCGCACACATCCTAAAGAATCGGCGGAACACTCAGCTGCGTGATAGCCCCCTCCTACTGTATGTGAGGTGAGGACCTCTACTGTAGATACGTGTGGGGGTGGGTCTGAAACGGGGATTCCGGGGATGTCTATTCATACATCAAAGAGTCTTTTATTGCAATAAAGAATGCTCACATGTCATAAACCAGGGTATAAGAGGCCAGGCCTCAGAGAGGCTGTTAGAGCACCTCGAAACGATACCTTGTTGTCTGATCTGATGTGTTCTGATCCGTCGGAATAAAACTTCTGTTTCCTGCCTTCCAGTCTCCAGCGCCTGCCTCTTTGTTTGGTAACTAGAGTGGTACAGAGGCGGTTAGCGCCGGGCAAATCTTGGAAAAGGCCAAAACCCTACCTTTTTCTACAATGCTGTTCCAGCACAGTTGAACAGTTTGAGCTAAATAAAATCCTGGCGCAGAGGACAAATTGAAAACGTCCCCTATCCTGGAGATGTTCATGCAGATAAAGGGCAGACTCCTAATCCAAAATTGTGGGGAATGATGTAAACGTGGGGAGGCTCAGCACTGTCATTGGATTTGTGTCTGAACCCTTAACCTCTGAGATGTCTTTGCTGAAAATAAACTTAGCTGCTCTTATGGTTTTGGGGCCCCTATCCACTCTGTGATTGTGTTGCCTCACTTGGGGAAACATTCTGGTTTCAGTGTTGATTCTAATTTTCCTGATTTCAGACACAAATCCATGTTCTTGAGGCTTCTGATACTTTTTACTTGTGAGGAAATTGGTTATTCACTGAGTTTCCCCACAGCTACTTGCACTAGCACACTCCCTGACACAGGTGTACCACCATACCATGCTATATTATAACTTCACATTAATAGAAGTTAGATATCTTTATTCTCGTGTGTCACACCCTCTAGTCACTTCTCATCAATCTGTGTACAACTTGAGATTTTCAGTAGGGGCTAAAGCTCCATGAAACACATTGTAACTTGTACTATTTGGATATGCCAGTTTACCCAAAATAAGTTTCATCTGGAATGAGCAATAACATTTGCAGCATTGTTATAAAGTGTGCTGTTTATACATTTGTTCACAAGCAAAACTCTGCACTGCTGGTTGACTTTCCCTAGATTCCTCTTTTTAGTCTGTGATATGAATTCTATATAGTCGGGTTCCCCAAGGACAGTATACAGAGGGCTTGGTTCTGATAAGTAGGCAGTTGAGAGCACAAAAGAAGCGCTTCAACACCCCTTCAGGGGTAACACGCGCTATATAAATACAAACCTTTTTTCTCTTCTATCCTTCTGCTATCCTTCCGAATCCAAATAACTGACTAACCTATCCACCACTAAAAATTACTTTCATATTTCACTATACTAATTCAACACTAATCCTCTATGGGTCCTGGCAGGGCACGAGTCCTAAATAAAGAAGTGGGGGGATGCTCAGAGACAGGAAGTGACGTCACGACAGGAAGTGATGTCACGCAAGGTAAAAAACATAGAAATACAGCAATAATCACGTTTCAGTGGGCCTCCGGTGCCACTGCACCAGTAGCAGCTACGCCCCTGGGTGTATCGGGGGTAAATGAATTCACAGGAAGAGAGGAGTGAAGGGACTAGAAATGGGGAAAGGATGCACGCCTCGTAGTTAGGAAAGTGTGAAGGCTCAAAGGGCGGGGGACCAGAGCAGGTCACGAACAGAGCGCAAAGAGGGGGGGCGGGAGGAGCATCTGTGAGAGGGGAACAAGGAGAGAGGGGGGCACAGACTTCGGGAGAGGGAGCATTAGATGGGTAGCGAGTGAGTGAGCAGGGGAGGGTGATGGGAGGGGTGGAGAGAGGAGGAAGCAGGATGCGACAAGTACGTCAAGGTTGGAGATCGGCGGGGCGGCCAGTCGGCAAGTAACGCCATCATTGTCCAGTCCAGCTTTTGGGCAGGGGGGACGGTGTCCACCCGGTAAAATAAGTGGGGGGACGCCGTCCACCCGCCTGGTACCCCGACTCGAGCCCTACGTCCTGGAGTTGCGTGCTACTTGACAAAAAAGCTCTCCGACACCTTGTCAGGGGCAGTAAGCACTATATAAATGCAATACAATAAAATACAGTTAAGGCCTCTTCCTATTCAAAGTCGTTCATCGTCAAAACTGAAATTTTCCCTTACATGCTAAACATTTTTGAGTACTTTCCTTTACATGAAAACGATCACATTCAAAGATGTAAATAACAGTGTCTCAAGAGATCTGCTTCTTTATAAGTTTGTCAGGACCTTATCTCTTATGTGTCCGGAGTTCTTCCTCAGTCTGGCTTGGTAATCCAATCTTGTTTGCTCCGGCTGTTTGGCGGATAGCTGCTTTCCGATAGTTTGTGGGGTCTGTTGGTTATATATTCTGTGAGCACTGTTATAGAGAAATATTTATCACTCAATAGTAGTAGCTGTCATTCAATATAACGTGCTTTGGTAATTGAGTACATGAACCAGAAACCTGTTATCTGTAAATGTTTTGTCATCATTAATTTTCTTTCCCTGATATTGAAAAGGCGTACTGTTCTGTGTGGTCTGGTTGTTTGGAAGTATGTAACAAACGGAATCTCGCGTTTAAAAAATGCCGGTCTATCTGGGGAATAACAGCACCACAGAGCTATGGGAGCATTGAAATAAATGAAATGAAATGAAAATGATTTATATAGAGCGCACATAGTTGCCCTGAGGCGTCCAAGCGCTAAGACTAAGGGTGTTATCTGACGAGGCGTAGAGCTGGGGAGGGCTTTACTTATTAAATTGGAATGTTTTTAGTTGTTTTCGAAAAGATGTCAATTCCGGATTGGACCTTAAATGAAAGGGGAGAGCATTCCATAACTTAGCAACATTGAAAGAAAAGGAACGACCTCCCGCTCTGGTTCTTCTGATCTTGGGCACTGAAGTAAACTGAAACACGTTTTGGAAGAAGAGTACTTTATTCAGTACCAAGGAAACAGCTTGTACAACCACTTGTAGGCAAGGCTCAGGAGATATGGTCAACCACCACACAGAGAATGTAGAATGCACATATCAAGCATAACAATTCTAGAGCGATGGCAGAGACAACATAAGAAGGCAGGAGCACACTGTTAAAGGGATACTACACACCTCCCCCCCTTAAAAAAACCAAAAAGAAACATAATCAAAAACAAGAGAAATGAAGAACATCAGAAAGGAAAACTAGTGTACAAAATCACGTAACTTAACAGGAGTTGACCTGATGCGAGCACTTCTTCTTAGGGGTACATCAGAAGATTGTATAACATGAGAAGGAACAGAATTGTGAGGGGAAGACTGTTCAGAATGAACAACAATATTGGGAGGAGGAAGAACAATATTGGGAACAAGAACATCATTGTTACTCGAGGAAGGTTGAACATCACTGCAAAAGGTATCCAACAAAGCAGGGTGACAGTCATCAGAGGAGTGGCAATTAGAGCCAATGGGAAAATTTGAGGAGGGTAGAGAATTCATTGGCACATTGGGTTTTCTACTCAGAGAAACTCTGCGAAAGTTCCACACTTTGCCACCATCCACTCTGACAGCCTTACTAAAGACTTCAGTGACTTTACACGGATCAGACCATTTGTTCCACCTTGAACCACAAGATCTACCAAACTTGACTCGCACCAAATCACCAATTTTGATACCAGGTTTAGAAAGGCGAGTGGGATTACATCTCATCTTCTCTTGATATTTCAACACCTTGTCTCTAACCAAGGAAGGATCAGCACTAGGCAAGGGAGGGATCTTTACTTTCATCCACCAAGGTAGAAGTTTGGAACCAGGTTTACGACCCTTTAACAGCTCAAAAGGGGAAAACCCCGTAACTGAATTAGGGGAAGTGCGATATGAAAGAAGAGAAGCACGAAGGGACTTTCTCCAATCCAATTTACTTTTAATAGCAAGTTGTAACGACTCTTTAAAGCGCTCAGTAAGGCTTGAGGGTTGTAGTTTGACACCCTTTTGTGAACAACTCCGCATCTGTCGAGAAAGGATGAAAATTCACTACTAATGAATTGTGGACCATTGTCTGAAACCAGCTCAGCCGGGATCCCTTCCCTGCAGAAAACTTCATCGAGAAATTCAACAATCTGAGAAGAACCGGTCTTGTCCACAACCTTGATCTCCGGCCACTTGGAGAAGTAATCAATTAAGACTAAAATAAAAACAGCTTTATTGTCAGACAAGTCCAAAGGGCCAACAATATCAATTCCAAGTTTTTTCCAAGGACACATGGAATACTCAATAGGTGAAACATCAGATTTGGCAGCCAAAGGTTTAGCAGATTTATCACTACTGGAACAAGGGGAAACAGGAACTAACCCATTTGTCTACCATCCTGTCAATGCCAGGCCACCAATAGTATTCACGCACACGACTTTTAGTATTAGACATCCCCATGTGACCTTCATGAGCCATAGAAATTATTTTTTCACGTAGACTGGAGGGAGGTACTATTTTATCACACCTAGTTACAAAACCCTGGTCAAACATGAGTTCTTCCTTTATTTTGCTGAAAGAGAGGATATCGCCAGAAAGTTTCCTCTCTTCAGGCCACCCATGCTTCAGAAAATCCACTACATTGGATAAGGAAACATCCTTAGACATGGCATCCCGCCAATTCGACTCAGAGATAACACTGGACGTGGTATTGCATCTGGCATCGTTTACATCATCAACAGTTAAAACTACATCCACATCGCAAAGGGAGTCCGTGGCAACTAAGGAAACGCAAGGCAACCTGGACATACAGTCGGCATGGACGTTTAAACGACCAGGGACGTATTCCACCACACATTGAAACTCTTGTAACTTAGCAGCCAGGCGTGCCAAGCGTGCAGTCAAAGTGCGACCACCGCCAGCGGTCAACATGCTTATCAAGGGTTTGTGGTCTGTACGCAAACGGAATATTGTTCCCCAAATAAATTGCCTGAAGTGTTCAACAGCCCAGGTGCACGCCAACAGTTCCTTCTCTATAGTGGAATAGTTAAATTCTGCCCCACGAAGGGTACGGCAGGCATAGGAGACCACATATTCCTCACCTTGACACTTTTGCATCAACACGGAACCAAGTCCCACGTTGCTTGCGTCCACACACACAATGCATTCTCTACCCAAGTCAAAAGGTCTCAAGAAAGGGGCATTAATAATCTCCTTTTTAAGAAACTCGAAGGCAGTTTGGTGTTCATCCTTCCAAACAAATTTTGCATCTTTTTTTCATAACAGTCTCAAAACATGAACTTTGGAGGAATAATCTGAAACAAATTTGCTATAAAACTCGGTAAGACCCAGAAAGGACACCAATTGTTCTTTATTGTTAGGGGAAGGCGCCTTAGTTATGCTCAAAATGTGATTGAGTTTTGGTTTGATACCCTGAGCGGAGATTTTGTGTCCCAAATACTCCACAGTGCTCTCTCTAAATTTGCACTTAGAAAGCTTCAAAGTCAAGCCCTTAGCTTTGACAGACATCAGTACTTTGTCCAAATTCCTGTCATGGTCCTCGTGATCTTTACCATATATCAAGATGTCGTCTTGGAAGGCAATAGCACTATTACAACCCTCCAAAACTTCTTTCATGAGGCGTTGGAAAACCGACGCTGCGCTGGCTAAGCCAAATGGCATGCGACGGAACTGGAACATGCCCTCCGGGGTTATGAAAGTGGTAAGAAATTTAGAGTCCTCATGGAGGAGAACCTGGTGATAAGCACTGGCTAAATCTAGGGTTGAGAAAACGCAAGCACCAGAAAGAGTGGAAATTAGCTCATGAATGTTGGGTAAGGGATGTCTGTCCACCCAAATTTCAGTGTTCAGACTGCGGAGGTCTACACAGAGACGAAGTTCCCCATTACTTTTAATTGACAAAACTACTGGGGAAACCCAGGGGGAAGACTCGGTTGGTTCAATGATGCCACGAGTCACCAAGTCCGAAAGAATAGTTTTTAGTTTATCTCGATATGCCAATGGGACATTCCTGACCCTGTGTCGAACTGGTGTTGCATTTTCTTTCAAGATGATTTTGTGTTTAAAATTTACAAATTCACCCAAGACATCAGAAAAAATCTCAGGAAATTTGTTCTTGACTAACACAGTAAATTCATCCTCAGCAGGAGATACAATATATACAGGTGGGGAAGCATTAGGATCTAATTTGATTTTCAACTCATGTTGGTGTGGCCAACTCAAAAGAGAAGCACCCTTGGATGATACGTAAACTTTCCCTTTGATGCTATTACCTTTAAATCCTATATCTGCCCACATGTATCCTAACAAATCAATCTTACGACCAGTGTATCCGCCTGGACAAATATCAGATGGTAGTAAGCATGAGGAATTCCAATGCCTGTTAAAAATGTCACTACCAATTATGCTGTACCAAGCACATGAATCTATAAGCATAGTGATTTCTATACCATTGATAAAAACCTTGTCCTTGGGAAAACCTGGACAAGCAGAGTCACCAACACATAGCAGAGTGTTGATTTCTTGGATTTCCTCAGAGACCTCATGGTCGAGATCAGTTAACAAATTCACTTTCTGTGGGGATCTACACATTTTACTGAAATGCCCCGTTTTTTTACATTTAACACAGATTTTATTCCACGCTGGACAACCCTTATAATTGCCAACGTGGTCATTCGCACCGCACCTATAACAAATAATAGGATTTTTCTTACCAGGGGCTCTATTGTCTCTAGGAAAATACCTAGTCTGAGGAATAGGAAATTTTCTTTGGTTATGGAACTCCTTTACTAAAGCAACCTCTGGGATTACTACTTTACTTTTAGCATCATGACTTCTGATCTCAGTTACAAAGAGTTCCGATTGTTCAATCCCTTTAGCTATATTAATGACAGCATTTAGAGAAGACTCGGTACCCATCCACAGCCGTTCTTGTATTTTTTTGCTTTTGGTCTTTATCATCAACTGGTCTCTTAATACTTGCTCGAAATTAATTGTTTCAAATGCACAGGAGGCAGCTAAAGTTCTTAGCACAGCTACGTAATTCTCAATTGACTCATCGTCTTTCTGCGCACGGGAATAAAATTTGAACCTTTCCATAACTACGTTTATTCTCCTACCAAATCTAGTGGCTAACTGTTTTACAACGATCTCGAAAATGTTAAAATCGCCGGCTCCATCGATGGGAGGCAAGTTTTCCAATTCCTTAAGGCCTGCACCACCCAAACAATTCTTTAATGAAGCTAGTTTTCTTTTAGCAGAACATCCGTCCTCTTCTACTACATCCACATAGGCCAGAAATGTGGGATACCACAGGTCCCATTCAACCTTAGGATCCCCAGCAGTAGGTAGGAAATGAGAGGGAGCAACAATATTGTTAGACATTTCTGGTAAGGAAAAGTAAGCTTGCACAAATGAAAACAGTTGAAAACTAGAGAAAAGCAAATTAAAAACAATGCAAAGTAGGTAGGTTGGTTAATTGTTTGGATAGATAATGAAAATAATAAATTAATAAAATAAACGTAGTCACCGTAGTCAACTTCGTTTCTTGGTAAATGCGATGAAGTCAAATCGTGTTCTTTAGTAATAAATCAGTTTCATTAAATGTAGCGTTAGTGCAGTTTCAACACGGAGAAGAAAACGCCACAGTTTGGTATTTCAAACGGTATTTCCAAAGCGTGTGTAAGGTTAAACATACACGAGGTAAATCAAAACAAAATAAAAAAAATAGTTGTAAAAGATGGCCGCTGCGCGGCGCTTTGCCTTTGACCTTTGCGTGTTGGGAACGCAGGGTAATGCGTTCAATACGTCATGAATAATGTTGACGTAGAGCGGAACAAACACGAAGCTGGAATGCAGTCATCAAAGCGAACCTGGAGCTCGTGGAAGGCTCACGAAGAAGCACGCGGTAGAATGTCGGATCAGCTTCAAAAGTAAACAGGTTAGCGCTGTTATTTCTTGTATTAATGAGAGTCCCAACAAAGAAAACATTGAGAAAACAACAGCGTAGAGAACTGAAATTAGACAATGTCAAGAAGCGTAAGATCACAACGCACTGCAGTACAGGGATATGCCCACTAAGTGGAAAAAAAAAAACGGTTTTGGAGCACACGTTATGGTAGACTGCCGCAGGTGCAATCAAAGCACTATATTAAATTACAGCCGCTGGTGCTATCACATTACACATAGACGAGAAGAGAAATGAAATACCTTTGTAAACGCGTGAACGCTGATCCTTGGTTTCTTTATTTGGAATAATAAAAAAAAATAGTACTTCTTCTTTTAAAAATAGCAGATGAGTCCTTCTTCATATGATGAATTCTTCTTCATATGATCCCGATCGTCGCCAGTTTATGAAGTAAACTGAAACACGTTTTGGAAGAAGAGTACTTTATTCAGTACCAAGGAAACAGCTTGTACAACCACTTGTAGGCAAGGCTCAGGAGATATGGTCAACCACCACACAGAGAATGTAGAATGCACATATCAAGCATAACAATTCTAGAGCGATGGCAGAGACAACATAAGAAGGCAGTAGCACACTGTTAAAGGGATACTACAGGCACTGCAGCCAAAAAGGCATTGGCTGATCGTAGTAGTCTTCTGGAATGATATGGGGGTGATTAGAGGGATGTTGATTGCTGGACCGGTTTCCGAGAAAGCCTGATGGGCAATGCATAAGGACTTGAAACTAATTCTGTCCTTAACGGGAAGCCAGTGCAGTTTTTTCAGGCCGGGTTTAGCAGACGTCCTGCGAGGGATTTGCAGTAGCGTGCGGGTGGCGCAGTTTTGGATTATCTGCAGTTTCCGCAGAGTAAAGTCAGGGGCTCCAAATAAAGGGCATTACCAAAATCCAAGTGTGATTGGATCAAGCCCTGTATCACCGTTTGTCTGGCTTCGAAAGGTAGTAGGGGAAGAATTTTCCTAAGGATTCTGAGTAGGCCGAAGCAGGTGGCGGCTAACATAGTTGCTTGATAGTCAAATGTCAGGGGCTTGTCAAGCCAGATACCCAGACTCTTGATGGAGTTCTTAGGTACGGGTGGCGGGACTAGATTGGAGGGCCAGATGGAGCTGATTGATGCTGGAGCTGCATTACCCAGCAGCATGAGCTCGGTCTTGTCTCCATTAAGCTTGAGACAAGACAGAGTCATCCAGCTTTTTACTTTCTCCAGGCAGCCCACCAGGTCCACTTTGGCTGGAGAGTCATATTCCTGTTCCAGAGAGACCACCAGCTGAGTATCGTCCGCATAGGTGATGATCTTAACACCATACGGACGGACAATCTCAGCCAGCGGTCTCATATAGACGTAAAATAACGTCGGGCTCAGGGAAGAGCCCTGTGGGACTCCGCAGCCCAGGGGTTTGCTGGAGGAGATATTGTTTCCTTCATATACCTGGAAGGTTCTATCACTAAGGAAGGACTTGAGCCATTCCAGCGCCCTACCTGATATTCCAGTATCATAGAGAGGCTGCAGTAGGGTTTTATGATTTACAGTGTCAAAAGCAGCGCTTAGATCGAGGAGGATGACTGCCACTGATCCTCCTCGATCCAAGATTTTTCTAATTTCCTCCATGACTGCCAACAAGGCCGTGTCCGTTCCAAGTTTGGGGATGAAGCCTGTCTGCGACGGGGCAAGCAGCTGATTACTCTCAAGGAAGTTTGTTATATATTTCTCTATAATTTTGCTAGCCCACGGGAGCAGGGAGATGGGGCGGCAGTTGCTGAGATTGTTAATAACCATATTGGGTTTCTTTACAAGTTCCCGCACCATAGCCTGTTCCCACGCAGGTGGGACCGTGCTAGTAGCAATTGAGGCGTTAAGTACTTCTAGCAGGATGGGAAGAATGGTCCGAGTGGCAGTCACCAATATGCGTGGGGGGCAGGATCACTAGGGGATCCTGATTTCACTTGCATCATTAGAGTGGCAAGTGATTCTGGTTTTAGCAGGGGAATCTCATCTAATGAGGGTGACCGGCTACACAGGGTGCCCTGTACAAAAGTCGGCGGGGTGTCCACTGGGCCATTTAAATCACTGTCCGGGAAGGATGAGTAGATGAGATCGATTTTATGGAAAAAGAAATCCGCTAGGTCGTCACAGCGAGCTTGTGGATTATTATTAGTTGAAGGGGGTTGAGGGAGTTTGGTAAGGCTTTTCACGATCTGATAGATCTCTTTTGAATTGGAGCTAGCTTCTGAGATTTTTTGTGTATAATACACAGCTTGTGCGTTCTTTATCTCTTTTTTATAATTTCTGATGGCTTCTCTGTAGATGGTTTTTTCTGTCTCGGCGTACCCCAGGCGCCATTTTCTTTCTAGTCTCTTGCACTGGCATTTTCTCTCCCGGAGCTCTGCTGAGTACCAGGGAGCAGTGACTCTGGATCTTTTTAAGGTCGTTTTTTTGATGGGCAGTATGGTATTGAGCGATTGTGTTATCCAGTTATTAAACTTGGCTTTTGCTATTAGGGGATCTTGAGTGATTGATGGACTTGTGGTCTCTAACTCATGGACCCACTGGTCTAGTGAGAGTCTCGTCCAGTTCCGTGCTTTCCGTAGTCCTGGTGTAAGTGCAGAGGTATTGTGGGTTTTCCACATAAAGGGGACTAGCCAATGGTCCATCCATGGGAGGGCAACCGGAGTTTCCACCTTCAAATTAGAACAGTTGCTAAACACCGGGTCTAACAGATGGCCTTTAATATGCATGGGTGATATAACAAATTGGTCCATCAGTAATGCGGAGAGATCTGCAATTAGCTCTTGAGCCATAGCATCTGTTGTTTGATCAAGGTGAATGTTTAGGTCGCCTAGCAACGTAAAGTTGGAAGGGGAGGAGGCCAAATCCGCAAATCCCGAAGGTAGGGATGCATGAAACTGTTTTACAAATCCTGGTGGGCGATAAATAAGTGCCCCATAAAAACTAATGTTCGGAGAGAACTCTAAACAAAAGGACATGCTTTCGCAGTCTAGGAAGGGATTCGGGGAGCATCAACAGGCATAGTGAGCTCTGAATATGATTGCCAGGCCGCCGCCTTTCCTATGAGGGCGATCTAATCTAGCTTATTCGAGGCATTAAGGTCCTCGAATAAGTATAACTGTTTGTGAATTGCCTCAACCTACTCTTTTGTGCCAGTTTTTTCAGGCCGGGTTTAGCAGACATCCTGCGAGGGATTTGCAGTAGCGTGCGGGCGGCGCAGTTTTGGATTATCTGCAGTTTCTGCAGAGTAAAGTCATGGGCTCCAAATAAAGGGCATTACCAAAATCCAAGCGTGATTGGATCAAGCCCTGTATCACCGTTTGTCTGGCTTCGAAAGGTAGTAGGGGAAGAATTTTCCTAAGGATTCTGAGTAGGCCGAAGCAGGTGGCGGCTAGCATAGTTGCTTGATAGTCAAATGTCAGGGGCTTGTCAAGCCAGATACCCAGACTCTTGATGGCTTTCTTAGGTACCGGTGGCGGGCCTAGATTGGAGGGCCAGATGGAGCTGATTGATGCTGGAGCTGCATTACCCAGCAGCATGAGCTCGGTCTTGTCTCCATTAAGCTTGAGACAAGACAGAGTCATCCAGCTTTTTACTTTCTCCAGGCAGCCCACCAGGTCCACTTTGGCTGGAGAGTCATATTCCTGTTCCAGAGAGACCACCAGCTGAGTATCGTCCGCATAGGTGATGATCTTAACACCATACAGATGGACAATCTCAACCAGGGGTCTCATATAGACGTAAAATAACGTCGGGCTCAGGGAAGAGCCCTGTGGGACTCCGCAGCCCAGGGGTTTGCTGGAGGAGATATTGTTTCCTTCATATACCTGGAAGGCTCTATCACTAAGGAAGGACTTGAGCCATTCCAGCGCCCTACCTGATATTCCAGTATCATAGAGAGGCTGCAGTAGGGTTTTATGATTTACAGTGTCAAAAGCAGCGCTTAGATCGAGGAGGATGACTGCCACTGATCCTCCTCGATCCAAGATTTTTCTAATTTCCTCCATGACTGCCAACAAGGCCGTCTCCGTTCCAAGTTTGGGGATGAAGCCTGTCTGCGACTGGACAAGCAGCTGATTACTCTCAAGGAAGTTTGTTATATATTTCTCTATAATTTTGCTAGCCCACGGGAGCAGGGAGATGGGGCGGTAGTTGCTGAGATTGTTAATATCCATATTGGGTTTCTTTACAAGTGCCCGCACCATAGCCTGTTCCCACGCAGGTGGGACCGTGCTAGTAGAAATTGAGGCGTTAAGTACTTCTAGCAGGATGGGAAGAATGGTCCGAGTGGCGGTCACCAATATGGGTGGGGGGCAGGGTCACTAGGGGATCCTGATTTCACTTGCATCATTAGAGTGGCAAGTGATTCTGGTTTTAGCAGGGGAATCTCATCTAATGAGGGTGACCGGCTACACAGGGTGCCCTGTACAAAAGTCGGCGGGGTGTCCACTGGGCCATTTAAATCACTGTCCGGGAAGGATGAGTAGATGAGATCGATTTTATGGAAAAAGAAATCCGCTAGGTCGTCACAGCGAGCTTGTGGATTATTATTAGTTGAAGGGGGTTGAGGGAGTTTGGTAAGGCTTTTCACGATCTGATAGATCTCTTTTGAATTGGAGCTAGCTTCTGAGATTTTTTGTGTATAATACACAGCTTGTGCGTTCTTTATCTCTTTTTTATAATTTCTGATGGCTTCTCTGTAGATGGTTTTTTCTGTCTCGGCGTACCCCAGGCGCCATTTTCTTTCTAGTCTCTTGCACTGGCATTTTTTCTCCCGGAGCTCCGCTGAGTACCAGGGAGCAGTGACTCTGGATCTTTTTAAGGTAGTTTTTTTGATGGGCAGTATGGTATTGAGCGATTGTGTTATCCAGTTATTAAACTTGGCTTTTGCTATTAGGGGAGCTTGAGTGATTGATGGACTTGTGGTCTCTAACTCATGGACCCACTGGTCTAGTGAGAGTCTCGTACAGTTCCGTGCTTTCAATAGTCCTGGTGTAAGTGCAGAGGTATTGTGGGTTTTCCACATAAAGGGGACTAGCCAATGGTCCATCCATGGGAGGGCAACCGGAGTTTCCACCTTCAAATTAGAACAGTTGCTAAACACCGGGTCTAACAGATGGCCTTTAATATGCATGGGTGATATAACAAATTGGTCCATCTGTAATGCGGAGAGATCTGCAATTAGCTCTTGAGCCATAGCATCTGTTGTTTGATCAAGGTGAATGTTTAGGTCGCCTAGCAACATAAAGTTGAAAGGGGAGGAGGCCAAATCCGCAAATCCTGAAGGTAGGGATGCATGAAACTGTTTTACAAATCCTGGTGGGCGATAAATAAGTGCCCCATAAAAACTAATGTTCGGAGAGAACTCTAAACAAAAGGACATGCTTTCGCAGTCTAGGAAGGGATTCGGGGAGCATCAACAGGCATAGTGAGCTCTGAATATGATTGCCAGGCCGCCGCTTTTCCTATGAGGGCGATCTAATCTAGCTTATTCGAGGCATTAAGGTCCTCGAATAAGTATAACTGTTTGTGAATTGCCTCAACCTACTCTTTTGTGCCAGTTTTTTCAGGCCGGGTTTAGCAGACATCCTGCGAGGGATTTGCAGTAGCGTGCGGGCGGCGCAGTTTTGGATTATCTGCAGTTTCCGCAGAGTAAAGTCATGGGCTCCAAATAAAGGGCATTACCAAAATCCAAGCATGATTGGATCAAGCCCTGTATCACCGTTTGTCTGGCTTCGAAAGGTAGTAGGGGAAGAACTTTCCTAAGGATTCTGAGTAGGCCGAAGCAGGTGGCGGCTAGCATAGTTGCTTGATAGTCAAAAGTCAGGGGCTTGTCAAGCCAGATACCCAGACTCTTGATGGCTTTCTTAGGTACCGGTGGCGGGCCTAGATTGGAGGGCCAGATGGAGCTGATTGATGCTGGAGCTGCATTACCCAGCAGCATGAGCTCGGTCTTGTCTCCATTAAGCTTGAGACAAGACAGAGTCATCCAGCTTTTTACTTTCTCCAGGCAGGCCACCAGGTCCACTTTGGCTGGAGAGTCATATTCCTGTTCCAGAGAGACCACCAGCTGAGTATCGTCCGCATAGGTGATGATCTTAACACCATACAGACGGACAATCTCAACCAGGGGTCTCATATAGACGTAAAATAACGTCGGGCTCAGGGAAGAGCCCTGTGGGACTCCGCAGCCCAGGGGTTTGCTGGAGGAGATATTGTTTCCTTCATATACCTGGAAGGCTCTATCACTAAGGAAGGACTTGAGCCATTCCAGCGCCCTACCTGATATTCCAGTATCATAGAGAGGCTGCAGTAGGGTTTTATGATTTACAGTGTCAAAAGCAGCGCTTAGATCGAGGAGGATGACTGCCACTGATCCTCCTCGATCCAAGATTTTTCTAATTTCCTCCATGACTGCCAACAAGGCCGTCTCCGTTCCAAGTTTGGGGATGAAGCCTGTCTGCGACTGGACAAGCAGCTGATTACTCTCAAGGAAGTTTGTTATATATTTCTCTATAATTTTGCTAGCCCACGGGAGCAGGGAGATGGGGCGGTAGTTGCTGAGATTGTTAATATCCATATTGGGTTTCTTTACAAGTGCCCGCACCATAGCCTGTTCACATGCAGGTGGGACCGTGCTAGTAGAAATTGAGGCGTTAAGTACTTCTAGCAGGATGGGAAGAATGGTCCGAGTGGCGGTCACCAATATGGGTGGGGGGGCAGGGTCACTAGGGGATCCTGATTTCACTTGCATCATTAGAGTGGCAAGTGATTCTGGTTTTAGCAGGGGAATCTCATCTAATGAGGGTGACCGGCTACACTGGGTGCCCTGTACAAAAGTCGGTGGGGTGTCCACTGTGCCATTTAAATCACTGTCCGGGAAGGATGAGTAGATGAGATCGATTTTATGGAAAAAGAAATCCGCTAGGTCGTCACAGCGAGCTTGTGGATTATTATTAGTTGAAGGGGGTTGAGGGAGTTTGGTAAGGCTTTTCACGATCTGATAGATCTCTTTTGAATTGGAGCTAGCTTCTGAGTTTTTTTGTGTATAATACACAGCTTGTGCGTTCTTTATCTCTTTTTTATAATTTCTGATGGCTTCTCTGTAGATGGTTTTTTCTGTCTCGGCGTACCCCAGGCGCCATTTTCTTTCTAGTCTCTTGCACTGGCATTTTTTCTCCCGGAGCTCCGCTGAGTACCAGGGAGCAGTGACTCTGGATCTTTTTAAGGTAGTTTTTTTGATGGGCAGTATGGTATTGAGCGATTGTGTTATCCAGTTATTAAACTTGGCTTTTGCTATTAGGGGATCTTGAGTGATTGATGGACTTGTGGTCTCTGACTCATGCACCCACTGGTCTAGTGAGAGTCTCATACAGTTCTGTGCTTTCCGTAGTCCTGGTGTAAGTGCAGAGGTATTGTGGGTTTTCCACATAAAGGGGACTAGCCAATGGTCCATCCATGGGAGGGCAACCGGAGTTTCCACCTTCAAATTAGAACATTTGCTAAACACCGGGTCTAACAGATGGCCTTTAATATGCATGGGTGATATAACAAATTGGTCCGTCTGTAATGCGGAGAGATCTGCAATTAGCTCTTGAGCCATAGCATCTGTTGTTTGATCAAGGTGAATGTTTAGGTCGCCTAGCAACATAAAGTTGGAAGGGGAGGAGGCCAAATCCGCAAATCCTGAAGGTAGGGATGCATGAAACTGTTTTACAAATCCTGGTGGGCGATAAATAAGTGCCCCATAAAAATTAATGTTCGGAGAGAACTCTAAACAAAAGGACATGCTTTCGCAGTCTAGGAAGGGATTCGGGGAGCATCAACAGGCATAGTGAGCTCTGAATATGATTGCCAGGCCGCCGCTTTTCCTATGAGGACGATCTAATCTAGCTTATTCGAGGCATTAAGGTCCTCGAATAAGTATAACTGTTTGTGAATTGCCTCAACCTACTCTTTTGTGCCAGTTTTTTCAGGCCGGGTTTAGCAGACATCCTGCGAGGGATTTGCAGTAGCGTGCGGGCGGCGCAGTTTTGGATTATCTGCAGTTTCCGCAGAGTAAAGTCATGGGCTCCAAATAAAGGGCATTACCAAAATCCAAGCGTGATTGGATCAAGCCCTGGATCACCGTTTGTCTGGCTTCGAAAGGTAGTAGGGTAAGAATTTTCCTAAGGAATCTGAGTAGGCCGAAGCAGGTGGCGGCTAGCATAGTTGCTTGATAGTCAAATGTCAGGGGCTTGTCAAGCCAGATACCCAGACTCTTGATGGCGTTCTTAGGTACGGGTGGCGGGCCTAGATTGGAGGGCCAGATGGAGCTGATTGATGCTGGAGCTGCATTACCCAGCAGCATGAGCTCGGTCTTGTCTCCATTAAGCTTGAGACAAGACAGAGTCATCCAGCTATTTACTTTCTCCAGGCAGCCCACCAGGTCCACTTTGGCTGGAGAGTCATATTCCTGTTCCACAGAGACTACCAGCTGAGTATCGTCCGCATAGGTGATGATCTTAACACCATACGGACGGACAATCTCAGCTAGCGGTCTCATATAGACGTAAAATAACGTCGGGCTCAGGGAAGAGCCCTGTGGGACTCCGCAGCCCAGGGGTTTGCTGGAGGAGATATTGTTTCCTTCATATACCTGGAAGGCTCTATCACTAAGGAAGGACTTGAGCCATTCCAGCGCCCTACCTGATATTCCAGTATCATAGAGAGGCTGCAGTAGGGTTTTATGATTTACAGTGTCAAAAGCAGCGCTTAGATCGAGGAGGATGACTGCCACTGATCCTCCTCGATCCAAGATTTTTCTAATTTCCTCCATGACTGCCAACAAGTCCGTCTCCGTTCCAAGTTTGAGGATGAAGCCTGTCTGCGAAGGGGCAAGCAGCTGATTACTCTCAAGGAAGTTTGTTATATATTTCTCTATAATTTTGCTAGACCACGGGAGCAGGGAGATGGGGCGGTAGTTGCTGAGATTGTTAATATCCATATTGGGTTTCTTTACAAGTGCCCGCACCATAGCCTGTTCACATGCAGGTGGGACCGTGCTAGTAGAAATTGAGGCGTTAAGTACTTCTAGCAGGATGGGAAGAATGGTCCGAGTGGCGGTCACCAATATGCGTGGGGGGCAGGGTCACTAGGGGATCCTGATTTCACTTGCATCATTAGAGTGGCAAGTGATTCTGGTTTTAGCAGGGGAATCTCATCTAATGAGGGTGACCGGCTACACAGGGTGCCCTGTACAAAAGTCGGCGGGGTGTCCACTGGGCCATTTAAATCACTGTCCGGGAAGGATGAGTAGATGAGATCGATTTTATGGAAAAAGAAATCCGCTAGGTCGTCACAGCGAGCGTGTGGATTATTATTAGTTGAAGGAGGTTGAGGGAGTTTGGTAAGGCTTTTCACGATCTGATAGATCTCTTTTGAATTGGAGCTAGCTTCCGAGATTTTTTGTGTATAATACACAGCTTGTGCGCTCTTTATCTCTTTTTTATAATTTCTGATGGCTTCTCTGTAGATGTTTTTTTCTGTCTCGGCGTACCCCAGGCGCCATTTTCTTTCTAGTTTCTTGCACTGGCATTTTTTCTCCCGGAGCTCCGCTGAGTACCAGGTAGCAGTGACTCTGGATCTTTTTAAGGTAGCTTTTTTGATGGGCAGTATGGTATTGAGCGATTGTGTTATCCAGTTATTAAACTTGGCTTTTGCTATTAGGGGATCTTGAGTGATTGATGAACTTGTGGTCTCTAACTCATGGACCCACTGGTCTAGTGAGAGTCTCGTCCAGTTCCGTGCTTTCCGCAGTCCTGGTGTAAGTGCAGAGGTAATGTGGGTTTTCCACATAAAGGGGACTAGCCAATGGTCCATCCATAAGAGGGCAACCGGGGTTTCCACCTTCAAATTAGAACAGTTGCTAAACACCGGGTCTAACAGATGGCCTTTAATATGCATGGGTGATATAACAAATTGGTCCATCTGCAATGCGGAGAGATCTGCGATTAGCTCTTGAGCCATAGCATCTGTTGTATCATCAAGGTGAATGTTTAGGTCACCTAGCAGCGTAAAGTTGGAAGGGGAGGAGGCCAAATCCGCAAATCCCGAAGGTAGGGATGTATGAAACTGTTTTACAGGTTCTGGTGGGCGATAAATAAGTGCACCATAAAAACTAATGTTCGGAGAGAACTCTAAACAAAAGGACATGCTTTCGCAGTCTAGGAAGGGATTCGGGGAGCATCAACAGGCATAGTGAGCTCTGAATATGATTGCCAGGCCGCCGCCTTTCCTATTAGGGCGATCTAATCTAGCTTATTCGAGGCATTAAGGTCCTCGAATAAGTATAACTGTTTGTGAATTGCCTCAACCTACTCTTTTGTGCATGTGTCCTTTAATTAGAAGTCAACCGGCACTAGGAAAACAAAATAATAAAAGTGTTTCAGAATATCGATGGGAATGTGCATTGCCAATGAACCCAGAAGCGGTCATTAGTGTATTTATTTTTACTGTGGAATGTATTTTTTTTTACCAAGTGTGCCTGGAACTACAACGTGCCTATATATTGCGCAGTGGGTGAAAGGAGGCCTAGGCCCAGCTGCCATGCTAATGATGACCAAAGGCCGCCTGGTAGCTGCAGGGAGGGGGCATGAGGGGTGCAAAGCTTTGCTATGCGAGCAGATTGTAAATCATTTCCAGGTCAGTCAGCGTCACGAGTGAGAGGAGCAGCTCTACTACAGCTACAGGTCACTGCTTCACGGCCCCCCCACGCCCCTCATACCATCACACCTGATTCCCTAGGAGCGGGGCACAGTCATGGGCAGAGCTGGAGACAGTGTAGCTGCAGGGGCTCTAAGAAGGGCCTAAAGAACAACAAAGACTTTTGTTAAAGACCTGTGAAGTACGTGGGTGCGGCCGCAGTAAGACTGTCCGCAGACCACAATAGAGCCTCTCTCCCCCACTTGAGACAGGCAGGGTGCCTGGTGTTGATCTGGCCCTTGGGCCATTCACTGGGGACTCACCTTCCGAGCTGCTTGTTTCTCGGGACAAAATTGCTGATTGCTTGTAACGCTTTGGCTCCATCAAGTGACCAAGTGATGCAATAATTGTGAAAATCAGTGACATTCGGTTTAAACCGAGTCAGCTGATTTCCAATCGGTAGGGTATTATCGAGCACAGTCGGTTTTAACCGAATTCCGGACAGCCTAAATATACTCTTTCTGGTGATTGTTTCAATGTCCAGGGAAGAACAGAAACAAATCCAATATCAGTTTTTTATCCTTATTTTCCTCTTCAACCTAAGTTCTGTTTAGGAAATTGTTTAAAAGAGTATATTCTAAAAGCAAATGATTGAAAATGTCCTCCTCAATCCAATTCATCATCTAATTGAGAACTCCTTACAAATCAGTTTTTCTCCAAGTATGGCATGCTTGGTGAAAATAATCATGAATTTAGCGGTCATTGACTCATCTGCCCTTTGGACTGGAGCAGTATTGATGGACATTCTCAGACCTGCTGATTGGTCTGTTTTCACTTTTAGGACCTTTTATAACAAATCCATTCCTCATGTTGCTAATTTTATTGTATCTGTGCTTTAAACAAGCATTATGTGAGCCTATGGCTTTGTAATGAAACTGAGATTTTCTTAACTTTAGTGGAAGAAAGCCTTGATTTGATTAAAGACACTTAGGCTAAGTTTCCCCTCATTTCTCTTTTCTAGCACATATCAGAGCCACAAATCAATCAACTTAGGGGTATATTTACAAGAATTGCCGCTAACTAACGCTAGCGTTGGAAAAGTGCTGCTAACTGCAGTTAGCAGCAACTTGTAAATACGGTGATAAAAAAAGGTGCCCTAACGTCAAAATATTGGCGCTATGGCGGCGTTAAGTTCTTGTAAATATACTCCTTTGTATGGATTATCCGAGGAAACATGTCCCTGGTGCCAACTATCATTCAATATTATGTATTAAATATTTTATTGAGCATAGGCAAAAAATGCACCTCAGCGACATCTGTAGGGGCCGCCACCACTCTAGGGAGGCCGAGGTCAGCGACCCCGCGGATACCCCACATAGGGCCAGCGGGTACGTCATCTTATTAACACAGCAAGCCGCCTACAACCCAATGGGCCGGCCGCGTCTTAAGAGGTGCTACAACGGTGCAAGCTGGTCAGTGCTAGTGCATTGTAAGAAAACACGAGAAACAAAGAACTGTAAACAACCCCACCTCCCGCCCCATCCCAGCCCTCCCCTCTCCTTGTCCATGTCCGGAATTCAGCTATAGGTTGTGAACCACCATTAACAGTCAGTGGACGCCACGCGCGCGGGGCCTGTGCGCTTACGGGTGTGCGTTTTGGGGTCCGGGAGAGGTGTTTCTGCCAAGCGTAGCAGACGCAGGTATCGTGGGCAGCTCACCTCCCGAAACTCCCCGGTAAGCAAGGCGAGGAATGGCCGCCAGAGTTCCGCAAAGTCCGCCCCCCTCCCTGATGCTGCCAGCGATAGTTTCTCCATTCCCAGGATCGCCCAGAGTCGGTGAAGCCACCCCAGTTGTTGCGGGGCCTGGGTCGCCCTCCAGTGGGCCACAATGTTTTGGACCGCAGCCCCAAGCGCAAGCGCGATCAGGCGCCCGCGCCAGGATTTCAGAGGGTACATGAGTGCGTTTGGGAGGCCTAGTAGAATGTACGCTGGGAAGCGCGGCAGTTGTGTGTCCAGATGTGTATCTATAAGGTCCAGGATAGGGTCCCAATAGGGGCGCAGCGCCTTACAGCTCCACAGCAGGTGTTCCAGTGTCCCTAGTTCCCCACATCCCCTCCAGCATCTGTCACTGATTCGGGCATCCCAGTGGTGTAGTCTCTCAGGGGTGTGGTACTAGTATGTTGCTACCTTAGTCAATGTCTCGGTAAGGCCAGTGTGGTGCGCCGAGTGTCTGGCTCTATGGTACACCCCCTCCCATTCCTTCCTAGTGAGCTGCCTCCCCAGATCCCTCTCCCACAGGACCTTGCCCGCGTTGTATGTGTGTGCCTGAGTGAGGAGCAGCTGCTGGTAGAGGTCCGATATCAACTTCTTATCCGAGGTGCGTGTCAGCAGCCACCGTTCGTAAGGCGTGAGGTGCCGTTGGGCTCCGGGCTGGATCGAGGGGTGGAGCACCCAGTGGCGCACCTGTAGGTATTGCAAGCGTTCCGATTCGGCCACGCCGTAATCCGCCTTGACCTGCTGGAACGGCAGGATGCCCTTGATATCGAACATGTGTCCCGCCGCACGACAGGGTGTCGTCCGCCACGTCGTGAACGTGCCGGTGTCCAAGCCCGGTGAGAAGTCTGGATTCTCAAAGATGGGAGTCATGGGTGAGGGGAAGGTGGTCAGCCCCTTGGCCACGGCTACTCTATCCCACACTCGCAGGGCGGTGCTGGTGATTTCAGAGGCGTACAAGTTAGGGGGACGGTGTCGGCGCGGAAGGAAGGGCACGCCTTGGAGGGTACGGCCGGCCACTGCCTGGTCCAGGAAGAGCCAGTGCTTACCGGACTCCAGCTGGAACCATTCCACGAAGGTGCGCAGCTGTGCCGCCTGGAAGTACAGGGTAAGGTCTGGCACGCCGACCCCTCCGTTCGCTGGGGGCAGGGTGGCGAGAGTGTGCTTGAACCTGGGTCGCCGGCCGTTCCAGATGAACCGTGACAATTCCGATTGAGTTTGTTGAAGCCAACCCGCCGGGGGGTTCAGGGGGAGCGTCTGGAACAGGTACAGAATCTGCGGCAGCAGTGTCATTTTGACCGCGGCAATTCTGCCTAACCATGACAGCGTAAGTGGTTGCCAACGCCGGAGCTGCTCCCGGAGTTTGCGGGTGAGGGCCTCGTAATTGACCCGCGCAGTGCCTCGGACAGTAGGAGCCAGGCGAACGCCCAGGTACGGGACGGTTGCGTCCGACCATTGGATTTGGAATTCCGATTTAATCTCGGCCACCACATCCGGGCTTAGTGAGATGTTCAGGGCTTCAGATTTGGCTTCGTTGATTTTGAAGCCCGAGGCCAGGGCGAAGGTGTGCAGCTCCACAAAGAGAGCACACAAGGATCGCATTGGGTCAGTGAGGGACAGCAAGACGTCGTCAGCGTACAGGCTGATCTTATGCGTGTCGGCCCCAAATTTGATACCCGAAATGAGAGCATGTTGCCGCACCCTCTGGGCCATCGGCTCCATGTACAATGCGAATAGGAGCGGCGACAGCGGGCAGCCTTGGCGCGTGCCTCTGCCAATGTCGAACCTCGGGGAGGTATGACCGTTCACTCTTACCGCGGCGTTGGGCCGGCGGTAGCAGTTGAAGATGCGGTGGCGGAGTTTCTCGCCAAAGCCGAAGTGACGGAGGGCCTGGTCGAGGTATGGCCAGTGTACTCTGTCGAAGGCCTTCTCCGCATCAATGGTGAGCAGCATGCAGCCGGGTTTAGTGCGCGACCCGGCCTCAATGAGGTGCAGCACCCGCTTGGTGTTGTCGCTGGTCTGCCGTTGGGGGATAAAGCCCGCTTGGTCGGGGTCTATCAGTTGTTGCATATATGGGGCGATGCGGCTCGCTAGTATGCCAGTGTAGAGCTTCAGGTCTACGTTCAGTAGCGATATGGGTCTGTAGGAGCCGCAAACTGCCGGATCACGGCCCGGTTTGGGAATAACAGAGATAGACGCCTCCAGCAAGTCCGGGTGTATGGCGCCAGGCGTGTCAAATGTATTAAACAGGTCGCGCAAGAGGGGGGCAAGCTGCTGGCAAAAGGTCTTGTAAAACACCGCAGTATAGCCGTCGGGTCCCGGGGATTTCCCGACCTTGAGGCGGGCAATGGCCGAGATGACCTCTTCCAGGCCTATGGGCCGCTCCAGAAAGTCCGCTTGGGCCTGGGTAAGGGTGGGGAGTTCCGCGCCCCGCAAATAGGCTGGGCCGGCGTCAGGGTCTAGGTGATCCGCGTCGTAGAGCGCCGCATAGAAATTGCCAAAGGCCGTCGCAATCGCTGCGTTCTCTGTAACCAAGTCGCCATTGGGCAACTGGAGAGAGCGCACTTGTTGCCTCTGGGTTTGCGCCCGAAGCCTACTTGCCAGCAGTCTCCCGCAGCGGTCGCCACCAGTATAGTAGACGTGTTTGAGGCGCATAGCGGCGTATTCCGCCACATCTTGGTCCAAGGCCGCTAGCATTTTCCGCTCGGCGCACAGTTGACGCCATGCTCTGGCCGCCCCTGTGCTTTGGTGCATCTGTTCCAATTCCGCCACGCGCTGGGAGAGCTCGGCACGTTTCAGCTCCCTCTCCTTGTTGTTGGCCGTGGCGATGGAAATGATTTCCCCGCGCAGGACCGCTTTGAGGGCTGCCCACTGGGTAGCTTTGGTGGTGTCATCATTGGCGTTGTGCTCCAGAAAACGGCTAATCGCTGTCGTGAGTCAGGCCTGGGTGTCAGGCAGCTGTAAGAGACCGTCCCGCAGCCTCCAGTGCCGTTGTGGAGCCGGCATGGCTCCCACACGAAGCGTCGCCACCACCGGGGAGTGGTCCGATAGCGCGGCTGGCAGTATCTCCACGCTCTCAACCTGTAACGCCAGCTGCGAGGAGCCCAGAAAATAGTCTAGCCTCGCATACGTCTTGTGCGCAGCCGAGTAATACGTGTAGGCAGTAGTTTGGGGGTGTGTGTGCCGCCAAAGGTCGGTGAGGCCCAGGTCTGTCAGATGCGCGTGACCCGCCGCCGTGAGCGCCCCTACTTGACCGGATCTCTGGCCCGAGCGGTCCGCCGTGTTATGAAATACTATGTTGAGGTCCCCCCCCAGCAGCAAGTGAGTGTGTGTGGTGGATGTAACGGTCTCTAGAGCTGTATGCAGGAACTTTTCCTGACCCTCGTTCGGGCCATAAACAGAGCCCACAAGCAAGGTGTGGCCCGCGATTTGGAAGCTATAGAGTAGGAGCCGCCCTCTAATTTCGGCCTCTTTCTGGAGGACTTTCCCCTCAAAGGACTTAGCCACTAGGATCGCCACCCCTGCAGACTTCTTGGGGGAAGAGGAAAAGAACTGCCATGGAAACGCGCGGGATTTGAGTCTATGCTGGTCGCTGCGCACAAGGTGTGTTTCCTGGAGAAGGCAGATATCCGCCTTGGAGCGCTCGAGATAGGATAGTATCGCCCTGCGTTTGTTCGGACTGTTGAGACCCCGCACATTAAGCGTAAGCACTATGAGGTGTCGTGGCATATCTGGGATCGTACGAGTAATGCCAAGCCCGCCCGGCGGCCGTGACTGTGGGCCCGCGGGTCGTGGAAGACACTGTGTTGGGGGCCGCGTCAGAGCACCTCTTGGCGACCGAACCCCCTGGACAAGGAGAGCCCCCCGCCCCCCCTGCCCCTCCCCCCTCTCTCCCCAAGACCCCCCCAACCCCAACTGCCCCCCCATGTCCCCGCTCAACCGGAGCAACTGTCCCGCCCGGATCCCCCCTGCCCTTAGTGCAAACTCTCCCTGTTCAACACCCCACACCCGGATCCCCCCCCAACCCCTTTTCCCAACTGGCAAAGAAATATGGTCCATCATTGTCCCAGGTCCAGTCTCATGGCCGCTGGACCTGTGGTAAGGTAAGTCCGTAGAATGGGAGCAGTGGCGACGTCGCAAGCAGGTCCGCTCACTCGGAGTGCTCCAACGCAGGTGAAAAGTCAGTGTCATCATCAGGGAAGGCCAAGGAGCGCATTGCACGCGCCCCCGCCGCCGGGCTAGCGTAGCCCGAACCGACTAAGCCCTGCGACACCAGTGCGTCGCTCCCCCATCGGTCAGCCATTGTTCGCAGGCGCCAAGCCCTGTGCCACCGTCTCCACCGCCGACCTCTGCCCCTCCTCTATCTCTGTGTCCGCTGGGCGTCGCGGCCTGCGTCTGCGCCGCTGCTGCTGCCAGCGGCCTGGGCCAGCCTCGTTAGTAGATTTGTCCCCCGGTGACTCTTCGTCAACTCTCGGTTCATCCATTCCCAGCACCCGGCAGGCGTCCCGAAGAGTGCGCGGCTGATGGAGGACATTGCCCAGCCGAAACACCAGTCGGAAGGGGTGCCCCCAGCTGTAGGAAATGTTGCGCTGTCTCAGCTCCGCCGTTACCGGCCGGAAGGTGCGCCTCTTCTCCAGGGTGAGTGCAGCCAGGTCCTGGTACAGCACCGGGGAGTGCCCGCCGAAGGTGATCTTCTCCATGTGGCGTGCCTTGTTCAGGATTTCCTCCTTTGTCCTGTAGTCTTGCACGCACACCAGGATGTCCGGCGGGTTTGTCGCGTTGGCCCTCGGCGGGCCCGTCCGGTGGGCCCTGTCCAGGCGCAGGGGGGCGTCCGCCTGACGGCCCAAGATGTGGTTGAAGAGACCCTGTGTAAACCGGAAGAGGTCCTCTGTGTCCGGGGACAATTTCACTCCTCTGATCCGAATATTGTGCCGCCGGGAGCGGTTTTCCAAGTCCTCGGCGTGCGTCTGGAGGTCCACCTGTTGGTCGTGGATGCGGGCCAGCTCCTGTCGTAGGGCCTCTATTTCGGCATCCCGTGTGTCGCTCTTTGTTTCCAGGTCTGCTACTCTCTCCCCTATGGCATCAGTGTCACGGCGGACCTCTTTGATCTCATCTTGGAGTTCTTTCTTTAGGGCATGGATGTCTTCTCGCAGGCCAGAGAACAGGGACTCCAAAAAGGACCGCGTGACTGGGGCCTCGGGGTCCGCTCCCTCAGGGGGCGATGAGGCCACCACCATCTTGTCTGTGTCCACCCGGGGGTTGGAGCTCGCGGGGCCGTTCCGCTTCCCCATGGTGGGGGGGGGTGAAAAGGTCCTTGATGGTACGGTCCTTTCTGGGCCTCCCGCCAGACATCTCGCCCCAGGGCCCTCAGTCGCGTCCACCGGCACCCCTCTCCGCCGGCTGCGAAGCGAGTCCTAGGCCTTCTGGGCGCCGATCCGGGTCCGGGCGACCAGTGCTGTGGAAGTGGCTCCTCCGCGTTCCCCCGAATCCTCTGCCCTCCTGGGCGGGCAGTATAGCGTCGCAGGGCGCGGTAGGGCCACAGGAGAGGCGTAGGGACTCCGGGTCCAACGGCGAGGCGGGAAACGCCGGGCGGGGAGCCGCCAAGATGGCGTCTGCAGCGCTCCGCACCGCCCTATCCAGAGGCAAGAGCGCAGCAAGTTCACTGGGCCTCCTCACATCAAGGGGGCCCGCTCACCTCTGTGAGGACCGCTGTGGGAGCGCGTGGCCGCCGGTGTTGATGTCCCCAGAGTCCACTCCACTACAACAGGCAGGGCAGGAGGTCCAGCGTGGTTCCCGGGGGCCGTCAGGCTGCCACCTCCCGGGCCGAGGGTCGAGGCCCGTAGGTTCAGCAAAGATGGGGGCAATCCCGCAGGGGTAGGCCCGCTGGGAGGGGGGGGACGCCCGACCGCCTCCGCTCTTCACTCTCTTCCCCCGGGCCCCTCCGGCCAACTCAGCAATCTCCAGGTGTCTCACGGAGCCTCCGTGAGTGCGGTGTGCGAAGCGCGCGGCGACAGCGGCTGCAGTGCGAAAGGGCCAGGCCGCCCAAGATGGCGATTCCCTGGTGCGGGTTGCGCCTCTTCGACTAGATCAGGCGGGAAGCAGGAGCTCCGCGGAGGGGGGGGGGCCCGTTGCCACTGTCTCACCCCCCCCGGTACCTCCGCTCCGCTGTTTCGAGTCTGCCTCGGGTCGGAGTCACGCGTCAGCCTTCGGGGCCTCACCTCTGTGCGCCTTGCAGGTTCTCCAGGCGCCGCTGCCAGGTCCGTGGACGAAGACTGGTGGCAATCCGGGCAAAGGCCGCTCCGCCTCTCGGTATGCGTAGCAGGTCCGCAGAAGCCCCCACGATCTCCCGTCAGAAGCCTTGCGCGGCTCCGCGCGGGCCGGACCTGCTACCGCCGATCCTGGGCGACCCCGGGCGGCTCCGTGGCTCCACCCACCTCGGCCTCGCTCTCGTCTTTGCTCAGGGCTCGAGGAGCGCGCTAGGCCTCAGGCGCCGTCGCCCTCGCGGTCAATCTCGACGGGGACCAGGCTGCCGCCGGACACAGAACCGGCCCAAAGGTCGCCGCCGCTGCTTCACTGGCGTCAGGTGGCCTCTCAGGGCCAGTTTCGGTCGGGCAAGTGCTGGAAATATGCTCAAGTCGGCGGCCGGCGGCGGGAGCTCGGCAAGGCACGTCTGCTCACGCCGCCATCTTGGCCACGCCCCCATCTATCATTCAATATTAGATCAATTTTGATCAACCAGGATATTCCTTGCACTGTTTTCTTTATCTCATTTCACATGTAACACAAAGTATTTATTATGGACGTATAACTTTCAT
This sequence comes from Lissotriton vulgaris, assembly GCF_964263255.1. Classification (NCBI taxonomy): domain Eukaryota; kingdom Metazoa; phylum Chordata; class Amphibia; order Caudata; family Salamandridae; genus Lissotriton; species Lissotriton vulgaris. The sequence continues at coordinate 728,048 of NW_028250362.1, read as the reverse complement.
GGGGAATCCACAACCCTTAGTATCCCCAATATGTGGGTGAAAAGCACTCACGTTTGTCCTGTATACCTTTTGTAAAAAAAATAAAACAGTAATGAAGGCAGAATCGCAAAGTGCTCCAAATATCAAAAAAGGCCTCCACATAGAGGGTGGAAATGGCTCAACAGCTAAGGGGTTAAGTTGTCAGAATACTAAGGGGCACATTTACAAGCCCCTATCACTACGGGAACGTAACTTTTCCCAACGTTCCTGTGACAATAGGGGCTTGGTATTATTTACAAGGCAGCGTTAAGCCACTTAACGTAGCCTAACGCTGCTTCGTAAATAAGGCCCCCCTTTCATGCTATGCTTAGTGTGAAAAGGGTGGGCAGTGGGTGTTGCGGTTGGCGTTCCACCGCAACACCCATTGGTTTTGACACTGTCCCCTATTTACAAGGGTGGCGTAAATAGGAGTTAGTGCCAAAATTAAGAACAGGGACAACCTGGTCTTAAGATGGCGAAACAAGGAGAAAAGCTTTATTTCTCCTCGTTTTTGCTTTTTCCATGTGTGCTGCCTTCAGCAGCACACATGGAAAAAGCAAAATGACCTGGATTGTTTATGTGTAGGAAGGTGTGCCTTCCTGCACATAAACAATCTTTAAAAAACAAAAATGACGTTTTGTAACTTCCATGTGTGCTGCATTAAGCAACACACATTGAAGTGACAAAACACCATTTAAAGATTGTTTACATGTCGGAAGGGACACCTTCCTACACATAAACAATCTTCCAATGCACGCAGACACCTTTGCACTATGGTGTAAGGGTGCTTGGGTTGTCACTAAGCTGCTAAACTTAGCACCAGCGCTGGGGAAAATGCAAGGATGCACCATATTCTTGTAAATATGGTGCAGCCTTGCATTTCTGAAGTGGCGGAGTGAGGCGGTAAGCCATGAGGGCTAACGCCTCACTCCACTACTTCTTTTTACATATGACCAAAAATGTGATCCATTTACATTATTTAGAGCCACTGTACTAGCCACACATTTATTACACATTTATTCACAACAACTTGTCTGTGACCTAAATTGATACCTTCAACTATAACTCCTTCGAATGCCTAACCACCAATATTAACTCCAGCAACAACAAACTACTACACTGCCATCTCCTATACCATCCCACAGGCAACACCACCACGTTCACAAAACTCCTGTCAGACCTGGTTGCTCACTGCTCTCTCCGAGACAGCAACAACCTCATTCTGGGTGATCTCAACCTGCACTGGAATGTTGAAAACAGCTCACCAATACAAAGCTTGAACAAGCTATTACATTCCAACAACCTTACCCAGCACTGCTTAGAAGAAACTCATAACAAAGGGGCAACCAAGGATGCCATCATCGCCCAACATGACGCAATCACAATAGACCACATTCTACCGGTCGACTAGTCGACCACCACTTAATCCTATTCCACATCACGCAACCGATCATGTGCCAATCGCCCATCCAAGAACCCCCTACATGGAGAAGAAATCTAACACAGATCAACATAGTTGACTTAGAATAAAAAATAAGCACCCTCCTGCCCATCTCCCCAGACAGTCTCTCCACAACAGAACTCACCTCCCACTATAACACAACTATGTCTTCCATCTTAGCCCCCCTGAAACTGAAAAAATCCAGGAACATCCCCTCCAGATCCTGGTTCAACAAGGACGTTAACGACGAAAAGAGGCAACTTAGAGCTACAGAACGTCTATGGAGAAATAATCCCTCCTCTAGCCTCTGCAAGAAACACAAAAGAGCAAGAAGAAAGTACAAAAAACATATCAACCATGAAAAAAAAAAACTTTTTCTGCACCGCTCTTTCCAACCCGAAAAACAGTCCAAAAGAGCTCTTTAATATCATCAAGCAACAAACTTCCAAGACCTCTGCAACCCCAGTCCAGGCCTCCAAAGACCTGTGTGACAATTTTGCCAACTTCTTCAATGAGAAAATCATCCGACACCCTCGACACTGTACCTACCCAATTGACCAAAAAGTTGAAACTCTCCCTTGCACCACTATGGTGTGAAATCATAAACAGCTCCTTGAAAAGCGGCATCATACCAGACTGCTTCAAAGTCGGCCAAGTCACACCACTACTGAAAAAGCAAAGCCTAGACACCAACGACCTGAACAACTTCAGACCAGTTTCCAATCTCCCCTTCCTAGTCAAAATTCTCAGAAAATGCGTTCTCCTTCAACTGAATCAGCACATTGACAACATCAACCTGCTAGACCACCACCAATCGGACTTCAGAAAAGGCTGTAGCACTGGAACTGCGATCCTTAACATCATGAATGACATCCTCAAGTCCCTTGATACTGATCATTGCTGCCTACTCATCCTCCTAGACCTATCGGCATCCTTGGACAAAGTTGATCACAATCTTCTCATCAAGGCTCTCAAAGATCCACTAGGTGCAGACGAGGTGATCCTTCAATGGTTCTCCTCCTTCTTTCACAACCGCTCCCAAAGGATAAAAATCAAATCCCTTACCTCTGACCTACTCCCCGTCAACAGAGGTGTCCCACAAGGCTCAGTACTCTCCCCTCAACTGTTCAACATATACATGGAACCCCTCACCATCATTTTGAAAAAAGCCAACATACCCTTACACATAGATGCAGACGACACCCAGATCTACTTGGAAACCTCCTCCATTGAAGACATTTTAAGACTCAACAACACTCTTGGAGAAGTTCAACAATGGATATCAACAAACCACCTTAAACTCAATCAAGACAAAACCGGAATCCTCCACATCTCCGACAAAGAAGAAAACCCTCAAATCGTAGAGTGGCTGAAAGCAATCGATGCTCTGAACAGTAATATTACCCTGGCTAACTCGATAAAATCACTAGGAATCACCCTCGACCAAAAACAAAGCAAGACTAAACACATTAAGATCCCCGCGAAGAGTGCCTTCCTCAATCAGAAGCTTCTCAACAAAATTAAACTCTTTATCCCACATATGGACCTCAAACTAGCCACCCAATCACTGGTGTTATCTAGACTTGACTATGGGAAGGCAGTCCACTCCGGTACAGCTCTCTCCCACTTAGTGCCACTCAAATCAACTCTCAATGCTGCTGCCAGAATGGTCTCTGGAGTTAAAAAATATGACCACTTATCTCCCGCACTCAGAGAACTAAAATGGTTCCCAGTCGGAATGCGTGCCAGCTTTAGAACTACCTGCCTCACGAACAAAGCTATGCACACAGGGAAACCGGAATACCTGGCCACCAAACACAAGAAAGCCGGCCAGTCAAGAAACCTCAGGATCTCCAACACCCTCTTACTCATCCCTTTGCAAACATGCAAGCAAAAAAACGCGCCACAATCCTTTGCAGGAAACGCATTCAAAATCTGGAACTCCATCCCCGCCGATATCAGGACTTTCCCTTCCTTTATAAAATTCAAAAGACTCCTAAAATACCTCTACCTGAACCGTGCCTTCCCGAACTGAGTACCGAAACACATAAGCCTGCACTCTGCATCCACCAGGCAATGTCCACCACCTTATCTCTTCCTGCGCTTTACAGACCCCAGGCAATGTTGCACCACTCCCTACCTCATTCCCGCTCCCTAACCCCCTCCTCGTTCACCTCCTCTCGGAGGAAGATTTAGCCCAAGACTCTGTGCATGCATCGAGACTACCTCTGGACCTCTCTACCTTAATGACGCACCTCGGACGCACAGCACACTGGGACTTTTGAACACATGCTTCCCTTTGTCTCTTTTATCGGATTTCTCCCCTTTTCTGCTGTAAAACGCTCCGATACCTTCGGGTCTGGCCAGCGCTATATAAAACCTCTTAAATAAATAAAATAAATGACTGCAATTTTTCTATGTGCTGCTGAAAAAACTGAAATGTTTGCCGCTTTCGGGTCGAAAGGTCAAAACCACTGTGGCAGGGCGATTGTCTCGAGAGTTTTGAATCCCAACATTAACAGACACTGGTTTCTGTGCTACATTAGGATTCTATTGACCCTCACTGTATTACCTGCACTGTACATATCTTTTGTCACTCAGTCTTTCATTGAGCACACCCTCAAGCACTTGAATACATTTGTTTATGACTACATACTATTGAATATACATATTTGACAAAGCGAGGCTTCTTGGCTTTGCCATTGCTTGTTCATATAATTCTGCACTAATAAATAAGCTGCAGAGGAGATAGAGGTTTTTTCAACTCAACATTTAAATAACATTTAACTGTGGAGTTGGCAGTAAAAGGGTGCAGTACCGCAGGTCGTTACTAGATGTCCCTGTAGAGTCAGCAGCACTCAGTATAAAGCCACAGAACACTGTTATCGACTTTATTGATATTAAACGCACAGAATTAATTACTTAATGAATGAAGAAATTATTTATCTAATAACCATTTACTATGATCAAAGCCTCCAAAAACATTTCTACATACTATGCCTCGAAGATCTCTATTAGTACGTAAAATAACAAGTGATATGAAGTCCATACTTTCTGTTCAGGGGGCTGCAAAATGGTTTATTTAACTGTAAGAAACACAAATTCAACACATTTTCTAAGGCTTGACACTGAAAACGTGATACCCGATCGTGAATGACAAGGATTTGCACAAGACATTGCGGGTATGCAGCTGTTGCGCAATGGATCGTGGGCATAACTGACCTTGCACAAAGGATTGTGGGATATGTTCACTTCCTGTTCAAAGCCCGCCCCCTCTCCTCCACTTGAGAAGCTACGGGTGGGTCAAAGGTTACCACGGACGTCCCCAGTTCCTGTGGGTGAACATAGCCATAAAGGCTCATTTTGGGTATTTCATCAAACGAAAAATAAAACGGTGTGAATGAATATCCGCTTAAGTCTTATAAAATGCGTTTTGTATGTTATGACTAAGGAGACAAACCTATTAACACCCCTCAAATGTTCGCCTGACCCAACCCAGTGCATCCTAACTCCATTGACAGCACCAGAAACAGCTAGCCCGATTCATATTGTTCAGGCAGGTCTACCCCATCTCAATGCCCTACGACCCTTTGCATTCATCAAAGTCAGTCCATCCAGTTCAAAGCAATTCAAGCCCCACTCACATGTACCAGAACCAGTGTGGCCCTGCCACGTCCCTTCTAGCCCCATTAACCCCTAACACAGCCAGCCTGGTGGTGTCTAGTCCCATTCCCAAACTGAGCAAGCCAGCCCCACGCAGTGTGGTCACACACCATCAATATTCATACAACCCTGCCAGACCAAGCCATTCTAGGTGCATGCACATGATGGAGCAGGGTTACAATTTTGTACCCTCCCCAAGTCATGAAGACCCCTTAAAGTGAGTTTTAACAAAAATGTTGTGTGATACTAACCAACACAAAGGGGAGCTTTTGCATGGCAAAGTTTGAATAAAACTACTAAAAACATATGAGTGAAAAGCATGTGTAACTTGTGTGTGCATCAAAAGCATACTAGTCTATGTATCCGCAGTCTTACCAATGCACATTTGTAAGTTGTGCATATGTTACTAAAAATGCTTGGGGCCTTATTTATGAAGGTCTTGCGCCACCGGTGCGTCACTTTTAAAATGGGAAAAAGTGACGCACCAGTGGCGCAAGGCCTTCATAAATGAGGCCCTTGGAGTTCTCTGCTTACGCTAGCTAGGTAACCACTAACAGTTATTAATAAAATGGTGGGGGGGGGAGGTAGACAGAGAACTAAAAATCCCTGAATTAATACTTATTTTTATCTGTTTTGCATTACTTTGTGTTTGGGCCTAGTTAAAATGGCCGCTAGCGTGATACCCCGTGCTGTGAAAATGGAAGCCAAACAAGATGGAGCCCGCGTCTGTGCATTGTTATCATGAATTGGTTTCCTAAAATTTAGATAAAGATTCAAAATTTAAAATTAAATAAATGTGGGCTTATGTGCTTGCGATTATATGTGCTTCTGCGAGAAGTCGGGGGGCTAGGGCTGGGGCTTTGAAGGTGTCTGTTACAACGCAGGGCTCTTGTTGTTCTTAATGAGGGGTCAACTTGCTCTGCTGCCTTCCTCAAATGTGCATAATTATTGGTAAGGGAACCAGATTTATTCTAAGTTCCACATCGTGTGGGTTCAAGGTGGCTCCAGTAATCAGTGTTTGGTGCATCAAATGTACTTCACCCACCCAGACTGTACCTTATCTTTCATACGTCACTGCTCCAATGCTAGCAGGGAAGCCACGCCTACGCCTCAACTTCGCTCGCCTGGACTTTTGCAATGCTGTCGCCCACGCAGCCAGGCAGCTTGGGAAGCTGCTGATCGAGGACAACATTTTTAACCAAATCCTCTTCTACCTGCCCCAGCTCTACAAACTCAACCGGGATGTACTTGGAGAACTTAAAGACAGGTTGACCGATTGGTAAAAACACCTCTATGCTGATAAGTGGGCGTCTGCAAATTATGCTTAGTATTTTTCAAATTATAAGTGAGAACATCTCACCCCTCCTCCCAGTCGAGTGCTGCTTTTTGCATTTTAGTTAAAAATATGAAACAAAAATCAACAAAAGGTATGTCGCTTCCCTTCTCAGGAATTCTTTTCTACATTACATCCAAATTTATAGGACAAGCACCATAAATGCCTCTGTATTTTCCTGTGCTTTCTCTCCCCTCCCGTTGTCCGCATTCCCTTTATTCCTACCCCCCACCCCACTCCTACCCTCCCGTTGACCCTGTTTACCAGGGTCCCGCCCCCTCCGTGGTCCTTTTTAAACATGCTCCCGCCCCCGGTTCTGTCACGTGGACCTAAAACTTGGATTCAGCCACTTGACACACTATTAATTTATTAAGCGCCCGCTTTGTGTAAACAGTGCATTGCAGTGATTAAAAGAGCCTTGTGTCAAAGAAGAACTGAATTGACCCAAAACACTAATGCCCATACTTGGGGTGCTCTGGGCCCCCATATACTCCACCAGCTCCACTAATGACAGCTGAAGCCCTGAGAAGCAGGCTGTCTCCTCTTCTTTCTCTCCTTCCCACCACGTCTGACCATCACACCGATCTCGAAACAAGTCTCCTTCTGAAAGAAAATGATCTTCAGCATGCTAACCGCTTTTCAGCATTAGGAGCGCCATCTGCCCTGATACTAGCGCGGAAACTGAGGGGCAGATTAACAAGCCCCTTGTGCCTCTTTTACACCGCTGTTACGTCACTTTTGTGACGCAGCGGCGGTGCAAAAACTGCGCCATGGTGAGAGATATTTACAACGTGACGCATCTGGGAGATGTGTCACGTTATAAAGCCCTGCGCCTTAAGGAGGCGTTCCGGCGGCGCGGGGGGGGGGAGGTTCGGGGGTTTGGGGGGGGGGGTGTTCCTGCGCAGGAACGCCTCCTAAAAGTGGCTGAGCGAAATCTACAAGATTTCACTCAGTCGCTTTTAGGCCCATGCTGGCATTCCAGCGGTGGAGGGGGGGGGGGAGGGGGTGGAGTACAGAACTCGTCACAACGACCCGTACTGGTTCTTTTCATCAGTATAAACATGTTCATGCGCCCCGCCCATCTGAGTGCAACGAAAGTCGTTTCCATATGAAATGCGCTCGAATGTCATCTGAACTAATCCGTTCATCTTAATGTACATATCAGGCGCGCAGTGGTAATTCTACCATGATCTTTCTTTAAACTCATTGTGGATCTTAGTGCTGTCACTAAGATCTTCAAAACTTATACCCGATGTCGTTATCATCACCACACGGAGTGCGATGAAATCCGACATACGAAGTAGTATTCGGTTGACCCATACACACTGCTGAGAATACACCCTTTCATTATATTCTGAAGGACACTTACGAAAATCACGGTGACGGTGAATATAAATCACAACCAGTGGCGGCTGGTCCATAGGGGCGCCGGGGCAGCGCCCCGCAAAAGAAACTGCTCACTGCAGGTCCGGCCGGCAACAGGAATGTAAGCAGACAAATTGCTTTCACAATTCGTCTTTTTACATTTCCAGGCCGGCCTGTGCTTCACTTGTGAAAGTGCGCACGCCGCACGCAGGCTAGCCGCTAGAGCAGGGGTCCAGAAGATGGGCCATCTGACTGCGCATGTGAGTGAGGAGCGTTGCCCCTCACTCACATTCACGACCCATTAGGTATGCTGTGCATGCGTAGTTTAGTGCAGGCGTCTAAAGATAGGCTCACGTTGGGGCGGTGACGTGTTTTTAGTAATGTCGCCCCATGCCCTATCAAATGCCAGCCGCCCGGCCCCCCTCGCATCCAATCTCCTGATTTGGCACTGAAGTTAGTTTCCTCTTGAGCTGCAAAAGAAAAGAGCGGGGAGAAGTTAGTTTGCGGGACCGGAGGAGATGCATGGTAAGTTCTTTTCAATAAATTAACTCTCGCCCCTTCATGCCAGCCGCGACGGGTCAGGGGGTCATTTGCATATGCTTAGGGTATGAAACGCGTGTGGGTGCACACAAGGTACGATATGTGGCGAGTCGACATATAGTAATACTCCAAGATTAAACGTAAGTGCTGCCACTAGCTTGCACAAATGACTTGAGATAGTTCAGTGTGTTAAAGCATCTGCTGCAGAAATGTGTGCGTCTATTCCAGGTCACCCGTTTATTTCACGGCATGGGGTTTTGGAAATGTAAAAATTCTCAGAATTTATTTTTTGATAGTTGCAACAACAGCCTTCAACAGATTTCATTTTATAAACATTTTCCAGAAAATGAGTTAACAACTGTCACCACAAATATAATGTACTCTTTGAACTAAGGTTATACAATTTCAAAATGTTAACAAACGTTAGATGCGGAATAGCATGATATATGCATCTATTATTGCATGCATGTTGGTGTATGTTTGTATGTGAATTTGTATAGTACATACCTAGGGCTTACAGGATGGCAAATACATGGGCGGTAGAAGGTTTCCAGCATAAAAAGGTAGGGGTGATGTAATATGGAAACTGGCACATCCTTCAACATCAATCCTAAAGGCTTGTTACAGTCCATAATTTATTTTTATATGGTCATAAAAATACATGAATGATGGATGGATGCAGGGTGGGTGCATTAATGATTGTTCAGTGGATGGGTGGGTGGATGGGTGCATGGATGGATGCATGCATGATGGGTGGATGGATGCATGAATGATGGATGCAGGATGGGTGGGTGGATGCATGAATGAATGATGTATGGATGCAGGATGGGTGGATGGATGGGTGGATGCATGCATGATGGGTGGATGCATGATGGATGGGTGGATGGATGGATGGATGCATGAATGATGTATGGATGGATGCATGCATGATGGGTGGATGCATGATGGATGGATGGGTGGATGGGTGGGTGCATGAATGATGGATGGATGGATGGATGGGTGGATGGATGCATGAATGAATGATGTATGGATGGATGCTTGCATGATGGGTGGATGCATGATGGATGGATGGATGGGTGGATGGATGGATGGGTGGGTGCATGAATGAATGATGTATGGATGCAGGATGGGTGGGTGGATGGGTGGATGCATGAATGATGTATGGATGGATGCATGCATGATGGGTGGATGCATGATGGATGGATGGGTGGGTGCATGAATGAATGATGTATGGATGCAGGATGGGTGGGTGGATGGATGGGTGGATGCATGAATGATGTATGGTTGGATACATGCATGATGGGTGGATGCATGATGGATGGATGGGTGGGTGCATGAATGAATGATGTATGGATGCAGGATGGTTGGGTGGATGGATGGGTGGGTGGATGAATGATGTATGGATGCATGCATGCATGATGGGTGGATGCATGATGGATGGGTGGATGCATGAATGAATGATGTATGCAGGGTGGGTGGGTGGATGGGTGGATGCATAGATGCATGCATGATGGGTGGATGCATGATGGGTGGATGGGTGGGTGCATGAATGAATGATGTATGGATGCAGGATGGGTGGGTGGATGTATGGGTGGATGTATGAATGATGTATGGATGCATGCATGCATGATGGGTGGATGGATGGGTGGATGCATGAATGAATGATGTATGGATGGATGGATGCAAGGTGGTTCGGGCTCGCTCGCTGCGCTCGATCGCTGCGGTGCAATATGCAAATTAGTTTACGCCCCACCATTTTCAAATGTCACCAGCCGCTCCTGATCACAACTAGTGGAAAAAAATGTCCGTCTGTCTCACCAAAATGCGCGCGTGAAATATTTCTCAGTCTTAAGTGACTCTTTTAAGACACAATGAAACAAAAGTGTTTGGTTTCTTTGCAGTGGCTTCTGGGTATGCAAAATTCACCAAAAGACAGCTGATTGTTAGCAGGCAGACTGCCCTCTGGTAACAGCTGATGGTACTGCACCTGCTGCTTGGTAGATAGTTCAATTTATCCCTCCACCGCCTCCTAACTCACTCTCACAAGCACTTTCTCTCTCTCTCTCTCTGTCTCTCTCTCTCTCTCTCTTTCTCTCTCTCTCTCTCTCTCTCTCTCTCTCTGTCTCTCTCTCTCTCTCGCTCTCTCTCTCTCTCTTTCTCTCTTCTCTCTCTCTCTCTCTCTCTCTCTCTCTCTCTCTCTCTCTCTCTCTCTCTCTCTCAAAAAGAAACAGCAGCAAAGACCAGTGGTTTGGAATTTGAAATGAAAATGATGGGTCTTATTTACAACCCCCTTGCGCTGCCTGTACGCCTCTTTTTCCCATATTAAAAGTGACGCACCGGCGGCGCAAGGGGTTTGTAAATAAGCCCGTATATTTATAAAGCGCTCGAATGCCTGGAGGCGTCTCCTTAAGTCAAAGTGGAAAATCTGGAAAGACTGGCTCAGTGAGTGAGGGGGACTGTCAGGCAACCATTGGCTAAAATGCCAGGGGCCTTATTTACAACAAAAACGATGCAGCACGGGCGCAAGCCAGATTGCTGCATCGCGCTGAGTCCTTTTCAGAGCACAGGGATGCGTTATAGTAACAACAATATTACGCATTCCTGTGCTTTCCCCTGCGCTGAAGCACAATTGGCTGCCATGCCCCAGGCCAGGCACTCATGCCTGACGTTGCAAGGGTGCCTGCGCTGCGGGTGTGATTTCCCCTTCCTGCTCTACAACAATCATTGATGGTGATTTCCTCGTTCTACGAGGGCTGCAGAAGGCAACACTCATAGAAAGAAGAAAACAAGGAGAAATAAAAGTGGGGCATATTTACAAGCCCCCATCGCCACCACAGTGTCACTGTCCTCGTCGCTATGGTGGCAAAATGGGCTTCGCCTTAATCAGAAGGAGGCGTTAAGCTACTTAACGTGGCATAACACCGCCTTGTGAATAAGACACCCTTTCATGCTATAATTAGCATAGAAGGTGCGGGCATGGAGTGTTGTGGTGGGGGTTCCAACACAACACCCATTAATTTTGGTGCTGCCCCATATTTACAAGGGAGGCGTAAATAGGAGGCAGTGCCAAAATTAAGACCAGGTAAAACCTCGTCTTACCCTGGTGCAACAAGGAGAAATGTTTAGCACCTTCAGCGCAGCACGAATTTTCGCGCTGTGTTGAAGGTGTTAAGAAACGGGCGTGGCCGTGATGGAACAGTTCCGTCATTAGGGCAGCCCAACCAACGCTGATGACGGAACCGTTCCGTCACCAGCGTCGAAGGGGTTAATTTCTCCTTGTTTTTGCTGTTTCCATGTGTGCAGCCTTGTGCAGCACACATAGAAACACCAAAACGCCTTAGATTTTATGTGTAAGAGGAAGGTGTCCCTTCCTGCACATAAACAATCATTATATAAAAAAGGAGTTTTGCTCATTGAAATTTTAAAACGCATTTCAGATTGTTTGTGTGGACGAAGGGACACCTTCCTGCACATAAGCAATCATTCCCCTAAATGCAAGCACACGTGCACTATGGTGCAAGGGTGCCTGCATTGGCGCGAGGCAGCTAAATTAGCGCCAACACTGGGGGAAACGCAAAGCTGCACCGTATTCTTGTAAATACGGTGCAGCCCTGCGTTTCAGAAGTGGCAGTGCGTGGCATTAAGCCAAGAAGGCTAACTCCGCACTCCGCCACATCCTTGTAAACATGCCCCAAAAGTATTTCTTCTCGCTGTGCCTCCGTACGCTTCCCCAAGGGAGACGCAGGATCCTGACGCATTCCCAGGTTTACGAAACGTTGTAAACGGCGCAAGGGGCTTGTAAAGAAGCCCCCTGGCTTTTTAGGTTTTCCTGAATTGAAGAAGATTTCTCATTTCCTTTAGTTTCAGGGGTGGGGTATTCCATAATTTGGCTGCACAGGTGACAAATCTTCTGCCTCCCCAAGAGGATTTGGTGAATTTGAGATAAATTACGTTCTTGGCTACCGATGAGCGCAATGGCCTATAGAGGATGTACCAGGAAAAGCTGCATTCAAGATACCCAGAGCCTGAATAATGAAGTGCTTCGATGGCAATGCACAATTCGGTCGGATTCTGTGCTAAGTTCGCTTCTTAAGCCAAACTGAGTGGGGTCAAGCAATTTATTTGCATTTATAGAGGAAGTCGGCTCTCGATTCATGGCTTTCTCTGCTATCAGCTCACAGCAACCTCTCAGCAAATGTACTCTACTCGCTTACTATAAACAAACCCTACACACATTTTAATTCCTTAGTACCCATAACAAGTCCACACAACCCACACCTTTACACCCTTCTACCCTAACTACCTCATATTTGTACCTTCACACATGGACAAAACACCACTCTATCCTATTCCACTAACCAATTCACTTACCCGTGCTTAATTTCTAAAACAAAAACTGCCAGGACCCTCGTCAGGAGGCCACTGCTGCTTGTGCCACCCGTAGCCCCTGCTACCACTGCCAATGACAGTACCAGGACAACTACTGACCATCACACTGCTACAAGTGTGACAATTCTGGCAATTCCAGGCCCCCAAAGCTATAAGAATGGCTTGGGAGGCAGGTATTAGTCATTTTAAACACATATTGTAATAATAACCAGCAGTAGTTGTGTTCTCTAAATTAGACAAACATCACCACCATGTGGCAGCCTCTCATAAGTGCTGTGCTGACAATTATGTGCCGGTACCCAGCACCGGAAAACATTGGCTCAAATTACCCACTGCACTTATCACAAACACGACCCAATCCACTCCATATTTTATTGTATACCATCCAGATACAGATTCCCTGGTCTAATTTATATTAACAACCCCCTTTCTGTCACCAACAAACCAATACTCAGCCGTCCATCTTTTCATCCACCAACTCGCTTCTCCTCTTTTTACCACAAAAACACAATGACACAAACCATATACTCAACCGGACATTTTATCTCTTTTACCAATTAAGTCTTACACAAACACTCTTAATTCTTGTTCATCCACTCACACGCACCACTTACGTTCATTTCAAAAACACAGTTCCACTCCCTTAACCTTGCAACTTCCCGGGCCAACAATACTTTACATACAAATTCTACACAGAAAACAAAAAAAATCATCATCTCCTCACACTACTCATTAAAAACAAAACAGAACACACACACCATCACAACAAAATCTCACATACAGCACGCCATAATACTTTCTGTCACAAACTACAAACATATACCACTCCCACCTTCCTGACTAAACAGATAATACACACCCTAACCCAACTCAAATGCTAATCTTTCTCTCTTTCCCCACACCTATCACCTATAGCATATACAGCAGCACAGAAACTCTCTGTTAACCACCTCTTATCAATTGGACAATTTAAAACCTTAAAAAATAACCAATATGCTGCACCACCACCCCTAACTCATACACCTTCTACCCTACATACGTACAAACAAAAAAGCAACATGCCACTCTCCACAACGTCGCTTCACCATGTCTACTGCACAACAAGCCTACTCTTCCAAAACAACACAGATCACCAACTCACTCTCAACCACCATCTCCACCACCAACACCTGCAGACCCATCAATGTGCCTTCTTGGCCTGCTGGATGAGGAACACAGTAGAGAACAGCGACACTATTGCTATCCGCATTCATCTAATACCAGCACTAACGGCAAACTTGTTTCAAACCCACAAAATACTGCTTGCTCTTCTACAAAACAGTCATACATCACTAAAGCACATTCTCTTAACTGACTACTAATCAAGGCTCAATCACTCTAAGAAAACAAGCATCACATCTCCGACCTGCTCACTGACACACAGTGGGTGCGCCAAAATCTATACTACTATTATAAAGAGAGAACTTGCAACTTTTGGCCAGGTAAACTCGGGAACCACAGCACCAATCACAACACCCAATACAGCGTTGGAAAGGGAAGTTGCAGCAGAAGGACATCAGCTATGCAGACGCCAACCATATACATTTAAAATGTAAAAGAACCGTGCCAGCAAAGTAGTCCCTTGTGGGCGTGTCTGCATTGTGCTGTGGGTGTGTGCTGGGGGCGTGACAATCGCTGGGGGCATTCCGTCACGAGTGTTGTTTTTTCTTCCCAGGTTCTATACATTCCTGCTCCCTTTAAATAGTAATTCAGTGGAGGTCCCATTCTCTTAGAACCACCCCAAGCACAGTTATGGTCAAAAATACAACTAAAAGGTCCTGCAAAGCATTATGGGATGAGCTTAGCATAATTTTTAGCATTCATGAAAGGGTTTCAATGTTTTTGAATTTTACTCATCAGGGACATCTTGGGACGACGAGGTAAACTGCAGCTTGATGTATAATATTTTAAATGCTTTGCATTTGCCTCATCAGGGACATCTAGGGACGGCGAGGTGAGCTGCAGCTTGATCCATACTAATATAATAAAGAGAGAGCCCAAACCTTTGAGGCGGGTAATCTCAGGAACCACAGCACCAATCACAACACCCAATACAGCGTTGGAAAGGGCAGTTGCAGCAGAAGGACATAGGCTATGCAGACGCCCACCATATCCATACTAATATAATAAAGAGAGAGCCCAAACCTTTGAGGCGGGTAATCTCAGGAACCACAGCACCAATCACAACACCCAATACAGCGTTGGAAAGGGCAGTTGCAGCAGAAGGACATAGGCTATGCAGACGCCCACCATATACATTTAAAAGATAAAAGAACCGTGCCAGCAAAGTAGTCCCTTGTGGGCGTGCTTGCATTGTGCTGTGGGCTTGTGCTGGGGGGCGTGACAAATGCTGGGGGCGTGTGGTTCGTTCCGCCCTTCGGGCTGGACTGTTCCCATGAGGCACAGGGTCAATGCTGATTTGCATATGACCATGTGTGAACTGGGGTGGTGTGGAGTGCAAAAAAATGATGGATTTAGGCCCAGATCTCTGTACTGGGGTGAATGTATGACATTGTTCTGCATTCTATCCATCAACTGTTGTTTTTGCATTTGTCACCCCGAGTGTGATGGGTATGCTCAGACGTGAGTCCCATGCTCTCCACACCACTGGAGTTAAGCTATCTTGGCTGAAGATGGCTGATAGCCAGAAATTGGTCCTAGGATGTTTGAGTCATGTCCAGGAAAGACATGGTTTGGCAGGTCTGCCTGGAGTGTTCCCATGAGGTGGTATGGAGTGTAAAGAATATAATGGAGTTTGTATAAAGAAAATTATGGAGTTTGGCCCAGATCTCTGTATTGGGCTGAATGTATGATACTGTTCTCCATTTTGTGTCACCTACTGCTTTGCCTTCAACAATTTGTATAGTTTCATGTCTATTGATTATGTACTTTTTTAATGTGATTTTAATTGAATGTTGTCATATCAAAAAATAATCATAAGAAAAGAAAACAAAACAGAAGAGAAAAGAAAAAAATATAAATATTTGCACCTTTAAAGAAATAATGAAGATATCTATACTAATATAATAGAGAGCCCAAACCTTTGAGGCGGGTAATCTCAGGAACTACAGCAGCGTTGGAAAGGGCAGTTGCAGCAGAAGGACATAGGTTATGCAAACACCCACCATATTCATTTAAAAGGTAAAAGAACCGTGCCAGCAAAGTAGTCCCTTGTGGGCGTGTCTGCTTTGTGCTCTGGGTGTGTGCTTGGGACGTAACAATCGCTAGGGGCATTACGTCACAAGTGTTGTTTTTTCTTCCCAGGTTCTATACATTCCTGCTCCCTTTAAATAGTAATTCAGTGGAGGTCCCATTCTCTTAGAACCACCCCAAGCACAGTTATGGTCAAAAATACAACTAAAAGGCCCTGCAAAGCATTATGGGATAAGATTAGCATCATTTTTTGCATTCATGAAAGGGTTTCACTGTTTTTGAATTTTACTCATCAGGGACATCTTGGGACGACGAGGTAAACTGCAGCTTGATGTATAATATTTTAAATGCTATTGCATTTGCCTCATCAGGGACATCTAGGGACCATGAGGTGAACTGCAGCTTGATGTGTAATATTTTAAATGCTATTGCATTTGTCTCATCAGGGACATCTAGGGACCATGAGGTGAACTGCAGCTTGATGTATAATATTTTAATTGCTATTGCATTTGCCTCTTGGGGACAACTGGGGAGAACGAGGTGAACTGCAGCTCTTTGTAGAAATATTTGGATACTATAATATTCACTTCCCACTGCTAATCTCGTCCCATAATGGTTTGCAGGGGCTTGATCTCAAAATCATCCACTCTCTCACTGCTTGCTGGAAGCTAATTTCACTTTTGTGAAATGACTATATGCATTTTAGCATGTAGAAATACTTGTTATTTTACCTTGAATATATGAGGTTTCTGTTTTAATAATTGGAAATCTGACAGAACAAAATATTGCGGATTTATTGTACCAAGTTCGGGCCAATTCCGCCCACCCCTACTTCAAATACCCCTGCACCCCATAATCATAACCCACCCTTACTCTATAAAATACCCCAACATCCTTAAACACTAACCCATTTTAACCCTAGAAATATACCCTGTACCCCATAACCTAAACCTATCCCTAACCCTAAAAATATCCCTGTACCCCAAAACCAAAACCTAGCCCTGAACCCTATAAATACCCCTGTACCTCAAAACCCAAACATACCCCTGAACCCTAAAAATACCCCTGTACCCCAAAACCCAAACCTACCCCCGAACCCTAAAATACCCCTTTACCCCAAAACCTAGCCCATAACCCTAAAAATACCCCTGTACCCCAAAACCCAAACCTACCCCTGAACCCTAAAAAAAGACCCTGTACCCCAAAACCCAAACCTAGCCCAGAACCCTAAAATACCCCTGTATCCCAAAACCCAAACCTAGCCCTGAACCCTAAAAATACCCCTGTACCCCAAACCCAAACCTAGCCCTGAACCCTTAAAATACCCCTGTACCCCAAAACCCAAACCTACCCCTGAACCCTAAAAATACCCCTATACCCCAAAACCCAAACCTAGCCCTGAACCCTAAATATACCCCTGTACCCCATAACCCAAAACTATATCTGAACCATTAAAATACCCAAACACCCAAAAACATATACCTCAGTACCCCAAAACATATACCCCTATACCCATACTTGCCTTATCCAAACATTTTTAAAAAACATGCTTTTACCATTCATGCATTTACAACGAATTTAGTTGTAAATGTATGCGTGGTAAAAGCATATAAAATGTAATGCCATGCGTTATAATGGCATTGCGGAGTCATGGTACTTTCGTAATGAAAGTATGCAGAGTGATGGTATGCGGAAAGAAATTTGCGGAATAATGGGTGTTTACCCTCCCCCGTAAGTACATTTGTGGCACGGCGTCCCACATCTCCAGCAACATACTCATATTTTTTCACCACCAATTGGAAAAATGCACAGGTCTCTCTCATTGGTGCCCAGCACCGACATACACTTTTAGACACACCTCCCACCACAAGTTCTAGAATTGCGAACTTTAGAGATGGGGATCTACGTTAGAATCTCGGCATCAGCTCAACATCCTGTCATTCCAGGCAAATCGCTTTGTCTCCCCGTGCCTACCACAAATCAATGTGTTCTTCTGTAATGTAAATTGTGCTCAAGCCATGTTGTCGAGTTTGCGCTATATTTATTTATTTATTTATTTATTTATTGTAGAGTTTTAAATAGCGCGAACAAGACCCGTGGGTATCAGAGCGCTTGACATCAGAATAGGTTAACTAACATACGTGATGACATTATAATAAACAACAGATATGAGGTAGATAATAGAATGAATATGATTGTGTGAGACGATATAAATGCAGATAAAAAACACAATTGAAATTCGCATTAATAGGTTAACTAACATAAATGTTGACATTACAAGAAATTAACAGATATGAGGTAGATAATAGAATGATAATGATTGTGTGAAACAAAGTATATGAAAACAAAAACACACGTGCAATTCGCATTAAGGCTAAGCTTATATCATATGCCATGTGTACCGCCTAAGTGAGGTAGGCGATGGTAAGGTTTAGGTTTAGAAAAATGTTAACATTTCTAAGACCAAAGCCGTTAAGAGGTAGATAGTAGTGTGTCTATGACTAGTGTGAGACAGTGTATATGAGAAACACAAGTCACCATGCAGTTCGCGTTAAATTGTCCATTCGTGGGGTAAGGCTAAGCTGATATCATAAACCACATACCCCCACAAAAACTGAGGTAGGAGAGGGTAAGGCTTAGGCCGTGAGATAAGATAAATTATTAGGTTTAGGCTGTGAGATACAGATATGTTATCACATTGCCCATCTGGGCATTAGGAAAGGGTATATCTGCGTCTTATATAAAGCGCCAGTCTTGAGTCAAATTAGCTTTCATCTTATTCCAGTTGGTGCTTATCCTTCTGAGAGCAGCCCTAGATCCCGATAGTGTATCTATGCAAGGTATTTGCACATCATGTGGCTCTTCACTTCCCTCTTGAATGATGCAATGTTGCGGATCTTCCTAATGTTTGGAGGAAGAGAATTCCAGATTCTAGGGGCAGCTCCAGAGAACGCTCTGTTGTAAGTCTTTTTCTTTCGGAACCTGGCTGGCCGCAATAGCAATTCAGCGGCACTCCGACTTGGTCTGTCACCTCCCGATATCTTAATTTTCTTGGCTAGATATCTAGGAGTGTTGAAGTGTATCGCTTTATGGGTGATACATGCTAACTTCATTTGGATTCTGGCTTCATAAGGTAGCCAGTTTAAAGCTTTCAAGTGAGGGGATATATGATCAAATTTCCTTGATCCTGTGATAAGTCTTGCCGCTGCGTTGAGGCAGGCTTTTAGCGGAGCTGTTGACATTTTTGGTAATCCTGTTAAGGTGGAGCATCCGTATTCGATCCTGGAGATAACAAGAGATTGGATTGCTAATTTTAGGTCAGCTTCAAGGATGAAAGGTTTCAATTTCCTTAAGTAGTTAAGGTGGAAGCGGGCACTTTTAGCCATTGCCTTAATGTGTGCTTTCATGTCAAGGTTCTCGTCTAGGGTGATTCCAAGCGATTTAGCTGATTCGACTAGTGTTGGGGTGCAGTGGAATATTGCAAGGAAAATAAAGTAGGGAAACTCGAGTTCACACACTACTGAACGCGCACTCTTAAGTGCATCAGCAGTGCACTGTGAATCGGAGCGTTTCACAGGCCTGTCACAGATAAGAAATGCTATCAAAATGAAATCCTACGAAACAATATACTACTGGCAGCAATTCATACCCGGACAACGTCGGGACGGGCTGCTAGTACGTAATAACGAGACTTCAAACTGTGCAAAATGCAGCAGCAAGGCTCCTTCTAAAGGTTCCTAGCTATGTCTCCACAAGAGATCCTCTCAAACAGCTGCATTGGCTCCAAATTGAGGAAAGGATTATGTTTAAATCTCTCTTTATTGCTCATAGGGCCATAAATAACAAGGGCCAACTAAAGATTAGAGAGATGGTAACCATTTTTGTTCCAACTAGACACCTGAGATCCTCACATCTTCATTTACTCAGCACAACCAGTATAAAAATGATGAGATGGGGAGGAAGATCGTTTGCACACATAGTACTGAAGTTGTGGAATGATCTTCCACTCAGTATGCGAGCACTGGAAAATGAAATTTCCTTCAGGAAGAATCTTAAGACATGGCTGTTTCCCTGTCAATGTACCAGAGGCTCTACTCTCAGCACAAGACTCACAATTGTGGGGAAGCCTTCGGGAAGCCATGCGCTTTACAAAACATAAACATAAACAACGTGACCTACTCTTCATAACCGAATCATTGTTGGGAGATTAAATGGCTCCAGTGTTCCCTGAATCTGTTCCTCGAGGCTATCAAACTATCACACACAATCCACCCCTAGAGAACAGGTTACTTGCAGAATACATAACTCAAAAGGCAATCTTTTTAACATATAAAAGCTGGTAAACAATGCCCCTCACCCGTTAGTAAAACTGTGGGAAAAATGGGGAAAAGACATTGCAGACATGCAAGAGGACGAATTGTCCGACGCCCTATCATCCCCTAAAGAAGTAGCTATTAAGTCCCGATTTCGTCTCATACAACTCAAAGTGTTCCACAGAGCCTATATCTCATGTACTGCATTGGCAAAAATGGCTAGGCGATCAGATCCACTTTGCCGAAAGGATGCGGTCAAGAAAGAACATTATTTCACAGGGGGGTGGCTTAGCCAGCTGCAAGATGGCCGCACCTTGAGTGGGCTCTGCGGCCAAGCCACTTATCCAATCAAAATCCTGCAGACACAGTGTCCATCAGTGCTAAACACCGCACCTTCGCCACTTACCCGAGCCAGTGGCCTGGACTGGTCACCCTTTCGTCTTCCTACAACGCTGCTGGATTGAGATTTACCGCTGCGGGTGTCCTGGGCCTAGACTCTGCGGATGGCGCGGATGAACCAGCCCCCTCGAGGCTGTCTGCGGGCTGCTTCCAGGCTCCTGATCCTTTCCCGGCGTCCCGCCTTCGCAACCTCTTCGCCTGAACCGGTGAGTGCCACTGCTGTAGGGGCGCGTTGTGGTGGGGCTTGGGGTGCACTCATTGAACTGCCCGGCCTGTTCACGCGTGGATGCCGTGCATCATACACCAGTGTCTGCCACTTAGGCCTCTCCTCTTTGGGCCGGGTGACGCAGGTGGTGCGCTCCCCTGAGATATCCAGCTGCAGCTTCGGTACTGGCCACGCTACCCCTTCAGCGTTGAGACCTCTGGGGGTGATTTGCCTGCAGCTGCTCGTGTACTGGGCATCCGCCCTTGGGAGACACGTCTGCCGCTCATTGCCACTGCTCTTAGTAGCCGCCGACCTCTTTCCAAACCAGGCACGCGCCGGCTGGTTCCATTGCCTGGGAGCTCCTGTTTTTCTCCTCTCTGATCCGGTACTGCACTCTCTCTACTGCGTGGCACTCTTCCTCTGGCCTTTGCTGGGTCCTGCTGCAGTGGATGCCTGGTGACTGAGGTGCCTTCATCCTAACACAATCTCGCACTCCTCTGGCCTGTAACTGGACTGTGCTATTGGCCTCCTTCTTAGGGGTCCCCTTACCCGGTGCGTCACGCTTTGAAGGAGCACCCACTGCTACTTCACAGCGTGACGCACCGGGTAAGGGGACCCCAAGAAGGAGGCCAATAGCACAGGCCAGTTACAGGCCAGGAGCAGACCTTTGCCTGCTCCTGGCCTGCATCCTCCTAAGATGCCTTTGGCTGGGCTGGCACTGCTGCTCCCTCTGCTTCTCGGGCAGCCCTGCACGCAACTTACAAACCCTACTGCCACGCCGGTCTGGTCCAGTCTTCACACGCCAGCCCCCGTTGCTTCTCTCCCGGACTGTGAGCTTGTTGATCCTTTGCTTTGACCCCTTGGCGTTGGGTTACGTCCCTGGTGGCCTCCGCGCCACACTCGCTTCTGGCACACCAGTTGACTGCCTCGGCCCGCCGACAGAACCGCCTGCTGGCCCTGTGCATCCGCCATCTCCTGAGCTGCTATACCGTCTTTGGGTGCAACGTTCTTCTCCTTGCTCCATTGCCTTTATTCCGCTGCTTGTTCCCTCCCTCAGTCATGGGACGAACTGACCCCCAAGCAGCCCAAAATTGCCTTTGATCAACGCCGCCAGATGTGCCAGTAGGGCGCTGGCACTGACTGAGGGGACTCCATGTCTCCATTTGACATGGCTACTACTCGTGAGGTCGACCTAAAGGCCATCATGCTGGACGTCAAGTCCACTGTCACCAGCATAGCGGCCCAGCTAGACCAACTGTCAGCCCGGCTGGACACAGTGAAGGCCCGAGTAGTCTCCCACGATGCCCGCTTCCTGCATGAAGGGCCAGATTCACAGAATGAACTTAAGACTCAATCCTAAACTTAGTACTATTTTGGTATTCACAGAATGCACTTACTACTTTTGGTATTCACAGAATGCACTTACCACTTTTGGTATTCACAGAATGAACTTTCTATTTTTGGTATTCACAGAAGGTGGGATTCTGTCCTAAGTTTGTCTTAAGTCTGTCTTAAGTCTGTCTTAAGTTTGTCTCAAGACAAACTTAAGACAAAATCCTAACTTCTGTGAATACCAAAAGTAGTAAGTTCATTCTGTGAATGCCAAATGTAGTAAGTGCATTCTGTGAATACCAAAAGTAGTAAGTGCATTCTTTGAATACCAAAATAGTAGTAAATTTAGGATTGAGTCTTAAGTTCATTCTGTGAATCGGGCACATAGAGACCAGGGTGTCAGACGCGGAGTACTCCACCACCCAAGAACGTCAGAAACTGCTGCAAATGGACAAAATACTGGACCTCATCCGGAACAAGAACGAGGATTTGGAGGCGCGCTCCCGTAGGAGCAACCTCCACATTACGGGAGTGCCTGAATCCACCAACAACTCCCGTATGGAGGACTTTGTGGAATAGTTGGTTTGTGAGTTCTTTGGCGACATCCACTCACCTGTCTTCTTTGTCGAGCGGGCCCACCGCTCCCTCGGCCCTAGCCCTGGCCTACCGGCCCACCCTCTCATTGCCAAAATCTTGAACTTCAGGTACCGCAACATCGTACTACGGGCGCCCGGGGAGAAAGGGGAAATCCGGCATTAGAGCAACTCCCTGTTATTCTATCCCGACTACACCACTGTGGTCCAGGTGACTCGCTGCGAATTCCTTCTGGCGAAACGACTCCTCCAGAAGCACAAGATCTCCTACTCATTGGCGTATCCTGCCAAACTCCGCGTCAAACAGGGCTCCAAGACTCTCATCTTTCCAGACCCCAGAGAAGCGTTGGCATTTGCTAAAAAACTGGACAGGTTACATCACAGTTCGTCTGCTAACTCCCAAGCTACTGCTGACAATAATCTCAGTGACAATGATTGACATTACTGGCACGTTCTGTCTTCTTTATGCTCTTGGTTTAAATGGGGACTATTGTGTTTATGTTGACTCCTAGGCCATCACAGCTCATATCCTTGCCGTCGGCACAGGGTCCTCTACTTCTTGATGTTCACTCTTTGCTGTCTGCCACCCCTTACATCTTGGCCACTCTGTGTGTGCTGAGCGCTGCCATGCCCTCAAAGGATGATTCCCTTCTTGGACACAGTTCTTTCCCGTCCTAGTTGTGGGTCCCTGGGGTGGGAATGGGTGGTACCTCAGACTGATTGGGGGGTTGGTGTGGGAGCGGGGTGTGGGGTTCTCTGG
Organism: Lissotriton vulgaris; assembly: GCF_964263255.1. NCBI lineage: Eukaryota > Metazoa > Chordata > Amphibia > Caudata > Salamandridae > Lissotriton > Lissotriton vulgaris. The sequence continues at coordinate 704,505 of NW_028250362.1, read as the reverse complement.
GGTTTTTTGTTTTGAGGGTGGGCTCGGTGGTTCGGTGTTGGGGGCTTGGGATTTGCGACCTCCCAATAAAGCACTACTGTTTTCGTCTTCACTGGCTCACATATTGAGCCCTTTTAAGTTAAGTCTCCTCTCTTCTCTTATTCAAACTCCTGTTGGGGGGATTGTATTGTTCGATCTGTTGCTTCCTTATTGTATTTTTGATTGCACTGTCTCACAGATATTCCACAGCTATTGCACTGTTGCTCTTCCTCGTTATTCTCTGCACTGTTCAGCGCATCTGCACACAGTTTCTGCCTTCTCCGTTTCCCCTTTTGGGCACCCCGTCCTTTGATACTGCACTATGTTTGACACTACACTATGGACCTGGAATGTTCGTAGGCTTAACGACCACCGCAAGGCACGACTGGTGCATGCCCACCTCCTTTGGAATAAGGAGGACATTTGTTAGGGCTCGCCTGCTGATGCGCTTCTGCGCATCGCTGGCGAAGCTCTATTCCGGCTTATCCAGTGTTGAACCACCACTGGCGATTCCACTGGCGATTCCTTCAAGTGCATGTGCTTTATAGGTCATTGCGCAAGCGCAAGCCCTAAAAAGCGCGTGCACAATGCCACCAGCCACCTGCCTGCCTGCCTGGCATTACCAGATCAAAGGCAGCCCAGCCCCCTCCCTCTCAGCGTGTGCTCTGCCTCAGGCCGGCATTTCTCCTCCCCTCGGGCAAACAGATAGCCGCAATAACACCCTCCCTGCTCAGCTTTTTTCTCAATTTCTCCCCGACTACACTTCCCATTAGGAGCCCTTCCTCCCCCCAGATAATCTATCTCCATAAGAGATAAGCAGCTCTTCCACCATCTCAAACCCGTATCTTATTAGTGCACGATATACAGCTCGGGTGTAGCTACATCTGAAGGGATTTAACACGAATACAAAGTGTGAACTGATCACCTGGGACGCTGCACGTCACATTCGATGTACTGAAGGCGACCAGTACTGCTATAAACCATTCCGTTTCGACTCACTCACACGAAGAAGCAGTCTCTCATTGGCTGACTTAGTCAGTCATTTGTCCAGTCACTCAGGTGATGACTTACTCACTAATCTGCACACTCATGTACAGTCATATGTGCAGTCACTCAGTTACACTGTGCCATACACAGTACAGCACTGGATAGAGTCGCGCCCTTGACAACACCTTCCGTGTTTGATTATGTTACATAACCTGGCTCTCCGCAGCCTTTGCACTACACCCGGTGTAACACGCCCTCTTCACCACTCCCTGCTTCACAGGCCTTTCCACATTCCCTACGCATTCCCTACGCATTCAGAACCGTCATGCACTTCAGTGATAGAGCGCACTGGGTGATTTCTGGCTGTGTTCGAATGTGTACATTTACATGTCGGTAGATTTATATAGCGCCGGCCAAGTAAAATGCATCGGAGCGCTGTACCGAGGTGAGGGTAGAGATTATCCCGAGTCACCTGTGAGAGTAACACGATTAAAACATTGTCCTCTGCTTATTATACCTAATGAAAACGTGTGAACTTCTCTGCCAGAAGAACTTTCTGAACGACTACAACTTAAGGCGCTACCTTCAACCAGAGCCGGACTGGCCGTAGCGGACACCGGGCGTTAAAACTGTATCTTTTGTGACTGAAAATTATTACAAATACACCATCTGAGTGGCGCTGTCCCTCCCCTCTGCCCAACGTAGAGCTGAAAGTACACACTGCCGAGACACGGCACACGGGAATATATGTAGAAGGGATTTGAAGAATAGTTTTGTCCTGTTGGTGCTCGGTAAAGAAGTGAACCCTTATTTTATCGGAATGGATGGACCGAGGAAGAGACTGCTTCCCTTTTAAGGTCTCTGAAATGTTTGCTGACCTCACGGTTCTGCATTGAGGTGGGGAGCGCTGTGGAATTACACATTTCCTGTGAGGTCGTATGACTGTGTGTGGGGTCCATGGCCAGTAATCCGTGAAATAAAACGCATTAGCGTGACATGTCATGTGTTGGCCTGGGGTGGTAGTGAGCTTTTGTCCTGTGACAGCTAGCTCCCAGATGCCAGGATGCGTGCACGTAGCTGATGTCTGCGGCTCGAGAGCGCCGCGAAACAAGCAGCGGTGGGCGCTGGGAAGTGCACTCTCGCGCACAAGGGTCATATACATACACGGAAGCAGAGACGCGGGCACAATGCTATATACTTATATAGGGAAGCACGCACACCCACACTCACAAACACACACTGATGCAGAGAATCATAAACACACAAACCAGCACACTGGCAAACTGATAAAGAGGGGTAAATGCACACACGGGTTAGGTACAGGCGGCATATACACACAGACACACACAATGGTACACGGAAGCACGCGCACATACACAGTGCTACAGTTAAGCCTACCCGTGCACAATTTACAGAGGAGTGTGATGTATTCTGACTACCCAACTCCCACATATAGAACGTAGAATACGAACGCACACAGTACACATATGGAACACACCCAGGGGGAAGCACACATTTCTGTGATATAAAAAAGACACGGACCAGTTCATTACAAAAATGAAAAGTACATTGCGTTCACCTAGTATCAAAAGGACATATGACTCAAAATTAATTTAGCTATTTTAAAAAAAACACATAAATAAAAAAATTCATTTATAAGACCAATAGCTCAAACTTTCCTAATGCGAGCCCTATTGCATTTCCAATCCTTGTTTTTTACAAGAGACCCATCTGCTACCCGCCACCTCCTCCAGACTCATTTCCCGTCAATGCGCAAAGGGCTCCCATGGCAGACCTCCCAAGTGTTCATTGATACTGGGGGTTGATTTGTCATTTTGCATGGCACTCTTCGGGCCCAGCCTCTGACACTTGCTGTCTTGTATGGCCCAAACTGCAATGAACCGGACTTCTTCGCGCAAGTCAGGCACCACATCTCATCCTTTGGCCCGCTGCGCTCCTCTGGGAGGGTGATTTTAATATTACATTGTCCGCTGATTTAGACAGGTCCGGCACTCATCCCCCCACCTGCGTGCGGTTTCACTCCTCAGCTTCATTATCTCGGACTATTCCCTGTACGACGCATGGCTTCATTCCCACCCTGCTGTGCGGGAGGCACATGTGTCACTGGTACTCGTGGCTGCTGGTCCCAACTGGATCACAACTCCTGATGACTTGGTCCGGCTTACCTCGGTTGATCATACGGCGCACACTCTCTCAGATCATGCTCCCGTTCATATGTGCCTCTGTCTTCCAGAATCCCCTTGCTTGCCTTCCCTGGCGGCTTCCCCCAACATGCTACACGACTCGTCTTCTGTCCCGAAATACAAACCGCAATTGTGAATTATTTCAAGCTCAACGAGGGTCTGTGGACTCTCCATCTATGCTTTGGGAGGGCTTTAAAGCCGTCATCCGTGGGGAATGTATTTCTAAGCAGTCCGGCTTCCTCCGCTCCATCCGCGGCACTCTCGATAAACTGGAAGAAGAGATTAAGGTACTCGATGATTCTAACGCCCAGGACTCGCACCCTGACATGCTTGCTCAGATACGCAGAAAACTCACTGACTTCGCAGACAAGACTAACAGAGAACTTACGTTTCTCGGAAGGGAGGCATGAGCACGCCATTTTGGTGAGGGTGAGGGTGGCAGCCCTGGCAAAACTCTTGCCAACCTCCTCTGTCAGCCTCAGGCTGCATCCTACATCACCGCCCTTCAGGACGGCGGCCCTGCCCGTACTCCATCCCCAGAGGAAATTAAGACGCGCTTCACTACATTTTATGCACAACTCTAAAAGGCTGGATCGGTACCACAGCGTGAAGTACTCAACCAATATTTTGACACTCTCCAGCTCCTCTGACTTGATAATCCCCATCAGGAGTTCCTAGATGAGCACTTCTTTGAAGAAGAATTTTTAGCGGCAATCAATAGTATGCCCGGTGACAAAGCCCCTGGTTCAGTTGGCCTGCCAGCCTCCTACAAAGCCTTTGCCCCGCTTTTGATTCCTCATCTAGCGTCCAATGTATAATGAATCTTTCAAAATGGGTCAGTTTCCTCCGTCGCTGCGCGATGCCTTATTGACTCTACTCCTAAAACCGGACAACCCACCTGAACAATGAGTCTCCTACCGTCCTCTATCCCCCATCAATAATATCTTTGCCAAATTGCTCACTTCCCCTCTCCTTCCTCTCATGCCGCTCACTGCCCGCCCTGACCATTCCGGTTTTATCCCCGGACGCACAACCTCTCACAACCTCCGGACCATTTTCGCTGTCCTCCATCAAATTATCCTGTGCTTCCGGCAGTGGCCCTGCTCGATGCCACCAAGTCCTTCGACACCTTGGAGTGGCCCTTCCTCTTTTATCTCCTTCCCCGGTTGGGTTTTAGCCAGGTCTTTTTACAGAAAGTGCTTCTCCTTTACCCTCTTCCTACAGCCCGTCTCCGTATAAGTCCACAGACTTCTGAGCCTATCCCCTCGGGCGCGGTACTAGGCAGGGTTGTCCATTGTCCCCCATGCTATTTGCTGTTGCAATGGAACCCCTCGCGGCCCTGCTCCGGCAAATTTATACCCAGAGTGGCATCGGCTTTGCGGCCCGTGCCCTGCTAGTCTTTATGTATGCGGACGATGTCACTCTTTATGTCCGTAATCCCCAAGAGAACCTCAGCCCACTGGTCCATGAAGTGATATGCTTTGGTGGCTACTCAGGAATTCAGGCCAACTGAAATCAGTCTGTACTGTTCCCTTTACAGATGCCACAACACCCGTTTGTTCATGACTATCCCTTCGTGTGGGCATTGGAGCCCGCCAGATATCTGGGCATTTGGTTAAGCAGGGATGTGGATGAACTTTGGAGAGTTAACTATGGCCATGCAGTGGACTGGTTTGAGTCCAAGATCCCTCGCTCGATCCGGCATCCACTTTCCTTGCCCGGGCGCATTGCCATCGCCAAAATGGTGGCACTTCCGAAGTTTTTATACTTATTCGTCAATATCCCAATCCCTGTCACCACTCACTTTTTCCATAAGGTTCGTTCTTTGCCCATCACCCTCATCTGGGCCGGTCAACAACCCCGGATCCTACAGCACATTCTACAACACCCTCAGGCTTCCGATGTCGCATGGCGGGCTAGGTGCCCCGGACTTCAAGCTGTATGCCCTTAGTGCTGAAGCCAGTTTTCTTCATTTCTGGCTCCACCCCACTCCGTTCCAACCTCATGTCATGGTAGAGGCTGACCTCGCCGCCCCGTGGCCGCTCACGACTCCCCTATTCGCCCCGGAGAAACTCCTTCGCACTGAAAGAGACACCATTGGAGTCCTGCGTTGGGCTTGGGAAGGGCTCCTCAAATTCTCTGGCTCTTATATGCTTACCGCAAACACTATGCCAATCACTCATCACCCTGCCTTTCCCCCTCTTCAGTCTTCCGGGATGGCCAAGCGTGCCAATCAGCTGGGCCCCTCCACAGTGTTGGACCTCTACCCTCGGGATACATTCTTCTCGCCTGCCACAGATTCTGGCCCCATGGAAACCCTGTTATTCTACCAACTCAGAGCAGTTTGCAAAAAGCTTCACTCCACAATTTCCCAACCCCCCTTTTCGAAGGCTACCCTTAATCTTTTCTATGCATCCCCCTCTCCTAAAAAATTGTCTTCAAAATCTATGCCGACACGCCAGCAGCATCTTCCATCTCCACTCACCGGGCGCGCGTTGCTTGGGGTGAAGATCTGGGAGCTGAAATTTCTCAAGTCGACTGGTTATATTGTTGCAAGCAGATCAAATGCCTCTCCCAAACTATCGCTTCAGCCTTATTCACTTCAAGTACATACATCGGCTATATCCGACCCCTGCCCAACTTCACAAATTGGGACTTGTTACTAGTGATAGATGTCTGCGCTGCTCTGCACCTGCGGCGGACGTCTCTCACCTCGCCTGACTGTGCCCCCGGGTCTCCGCATATTGGTGTGAGGTCTGGGCTGCCATCTCTGCAATCACTTCGTCACTGATCCAACCCGACCCTCTGCTTTGCCTCTTACGCTTTGTTAAACTTTGTCCGTCCGCCACCCGCCACTTGACTGCCATGCTACTGGTCCTCGCGCGGTGTAGCGTCTCTATGTGTTGGGGTTGCAAGCCTCGCCTAAGGTTGCCCTCTGGCTTGAAGATGCCTCCCGCTGCCAAACCCTCCTGTCTGAGTTCTGGGACCTTTAACCAGTCACATCTCGCCCAATTGACATTTAGGGCCTGCTCTGCTCCCATCTCCCCCTGCTCCCTCTGCCTTTCCACCTCACTCATGGAGCCTCTATCTAATCAATGTTTCACCCCCTCTGTGGTTATACGTGATTGTTTTCTGGCATTGTTTCCGAATGTCATAATGGCTAAGATTGCCTCTGCTGTGCTTTATAGTACTGTTGTGCTCATTTCCTCGAAACTGTGTAATCCTGTAACTGTGCTGTGCATCTTTATCAGAAAAGGATTTTGGAAATTGAAAAAAAAGAAAGAACAGTGGGGCTTATTACCAACAACTAGCGATATTTATCGCTAAATAGGCTTAGCGACAATTTTTTTATCGCCGCGCATTGCCGGATTTTATTGCTGAGATAACGTGCTATTAAAAACGTTTATCTCAAAAGCGATAACATTTCCGGCGATAGCGGCGAAATCCGTGAATATCGCTAACAGGGTCTTAGCCTGAATATCCACCTCCCATTGGATATAATAGCTACGAACTGGTCTGAGCAGGTTTTAGTTTTTAGAGATATTCAAGTTTAGCGCAAATATTTCCATCGCTACACCTGCGTTGATAATAGGCAATAGCAATGTTAACGACTGTTTTCAGTCGCTAACAGTTTGGGTACGCCCACTTTGCATGTCATTTTTTTTATAATCAATTTTTATTAAAGTTTTCAATACAAAGAAAATCATACGTAACAAGTCACATAGTCCTATAAAATACCCCTGCCCCCACCCCATGACACCACATAGCAAATCAGGGTAAGTAGAATAAGCCATTGGTACCCATCGAACATAATAATATATCAAGTCAAACTATTTGCCCCATATTTTGTGAAAGAGTTCTGAACAACCCCCGGCCTCAAAAACAGATTCTTCTTGTATCCCGCATCAATCTACTCCGCTTCTCCATTTCCCCAGGGTTGGTGCCTCTGCCTGAGACCATCTGGCAGCAATGTCCCGTTTTGCCACTGCTAGCGCCGTCCCCAAGAGGCGCTTATCGGTTCTGGAGCCGTCAAGACCATCAAACACTCCTATAAGCAGGTGTCTCGGGTCATGAGGGACCACCCAACCCAACACACTCGTCAGCTCACTCTCCGCCCCTCTCCAGAATGTCTCCAAGGCCGGACACAGCCACACCATATGGAAGAAGTCGGCCGGAGTACCGGCGCAACAAGTACAGGCCAGGGAGGATCGTACAACTGCTCGAAAGAGACGGACCGGGGTCAAATAGGCCGCGTGGAGGAAATAGAGTTGAACTAGACACAATTTTGAGGATGCAGTTAGGGTTCTGGGTCCCATAAGGGCATCGCGCCAATCAGCTTTGTCCAAGGGTCCCACCCAACCCTCCCAACGCTCCCTAAGACAGTCCAAGGATGCGGGGATTGCTGATCAGGGCATGGTATATCCGGGAAACCCCTCCCCTCCCCAGATCACCCATCATAACTTGGGCCTCTAGGGGACTAAACTAGGGAATGGAAGTGGGTGTGGGTAGATGAATGTTGAGGGCATGGCGAAGTTGTAGGTACTTATAAAACTGGGAATGTAGGAGTGAGTGTCGCTGCTGAAGGTCAGAGAAGGAGCGCATGTGGTCCCCCACCCACACATCCCCTAGTAGGGTTATTCCTACCAGGTCCCATCGGCGGAACCCCTCCAGGGCCGCTGTCTCACCCAACCAGGAGCCACACCCCAGGGGCGTTTGCCTTGTCAGTTTCCGATCCCAGCGCACCAGGCTGAGTGCGGCACGCCAAGCCGTAAGGAGCGACCTAGTGATGGAGGGCATGACCCGGGGTACCGGGGAGCCATAGTGGTAACCCTGCAGGTGTGTAAACTTCAAAACAGTGAGTTCTATCCATTAGGCAGGGTCGGACCATCCACCCGCAAACCAATCGTGGATCACAATAAGTTTGGTGGCCAGATAATAGGCGTAGAGGTTGGTATCTTCCATACCACTATCATAGGGGGGAATTTGGGAGTGGGAGAGAGATAGGCGCGAACTTCCCCTTCCCCATAAGAATCGAGTCAACACGCTATCCAGTTCATGGAACCAGCTACTCGTGAGAGGGATCGAGGTGTTTTGTAAAATATAGAGGAAGAGGGGAAGGATCATCATTTTAAAGAGGGCGCTTCGACCCAGCGGATTAAGGGGAAGGGATTCCCAATTTTGGAGATCAGTTTTCATCCTGGTGACTAGGGGGGCGATATTAAGAGTCCACTCCAGTTCGGGCAGGAGGGTCATCCACACACCCAGGTATTTAAGCGCCAGCCTCCGGAGGGGGATCACCACCTGCCAATCATAGCAGGCCCGCGTGGAGTGAAGGGGGACCAACGTGGACTTTGTCTGGTTGAGGCAGAGACCGGAGACTCGCTCAAAGGCAGAAAGTGCTCTCAGTGACCTGGGGCCGGAACGTTCCGGGTCAGCCGCATATAAAGCAGCACGTCATCCGCATATAAAGCAAATTTGTCCACTTGGCTCTGATCCCACTGCCATCCTCGGATCATGGGGTCTTGCCCTATGAGCGCCGCCAGGGGCTCCATCAGCTAGCGCGAATAGGAGTGGAGAAAGAGGACATCCCTGACGGGTGCCCCTTCGAATCGGGAACGGCTCGGAGAATCTGCCATTAACGAGCACTCGAGCTCTGGAGCTATTGTAGAGGACCTGGATCAGGCGGCGGAAGGGAAGGCCAAAGCCCAACCTCTCCAGAACGTCTCCCAGGTACCCCCAGTCCACCGTGTCAAATGCCTTCTCGAAATCGAGAAAGAGAAGGGCTAGGTAGGGGGAGAGTCGATGGCGGTGGGCCAGGGCAAGGTGGAGACGGCGGATGCAGTGCCGGGTGTCTCTGGCCGGCATGAAGCCGCATTGATCAGGGTGGACCAGGTCGGTCAGGAGAGGGCGGAGTCTCTGGGCGATGGCAGTGGTGAATATCTTATTTTCAGTATTAATCAGGGTGATAGGCCTAAAGTCGGAGCAGTCTAGTGAGGGTGGGTGCGTCTTTGGAATGAACACAATAGTTGCCACATCCGATTCAGATGGGAAGGACCCGTCCTCCGCCACCTGTCGGAAAAGCTCCCTCAGGTGGTGCACCAGATCCTCCCGAAACGTAGAATAGTATTCCTGGGGAAAGCCATCCGGCCCAGGCGTTTTACCAGAGTGTAGCAGGGTGATGGCCCTGTGGATTTCTTCCGGGGTGAGCGGGCCGTCAAGGGTGTCCGTCATCTCCTTAGGAACACAAGGCAAAGACATGCAGGACTCCGCCATCAGGTCAGCAAGCGAGGCTTCGGGGGCCGTGCGGTATAAAGGCCTTCGTAATATTGCGCAAAGGTTTGTGCAATGGCCTGAGAGGCCACCTGGCAACTCCCATCAGCCGTACGGATCTCAGGGATAATACAGGATGCTCTGGGGTAGGAGATCAAATTGTGAAGAATCTTCCCATTTTTATCACCCCAGCCATAGATGCCGGCCACCGAGTGTAAAAGGGGTCGTAGACAACCAGTGACCAAAGACCCTTTTGTGTTGCCCGGCGGTGTCGCCTCTATGACCCACCAATATTTAATCAATGAAGAAGCAGGCGCTGGAGACTGAAAGGCAGGAAACAAGGGTTTATTCTCTCCGGAGGAGAACACATCAATTCAGACAGCAAGTATCGTCACGAGGTGCTCTAGCCGCATCTCTGAGGCCTGGCCTCTTATACTCAGGTTTATGATCTTTATTGCACGTAACACATTCTTGCAACACTTTGATATGTGAAAGAACATCCTCGGAATCTCCCCTTCAGGCCCGTTCCCACATACATTTACAGTTGAATTCCCCACCCCGGTCACAACAGGTGATGATTATCGCGCAGCAGGACATTCCGCCGATTCACGGAATGTGTGGAGTTTGATCGGATCTCGTAGGGTGGGGGCTTTGATCGGCTTGAGGGTCTTTTGATAAGGGGAGGCTTCCTACTGTACGGGGTAATAAACAGTATCCGCAGGGCCAAGTGGTGGCTTGGGAACAAGGAAGACAGACGGGCACACAGGAAAAAAGGGGAGTTTGCATCAAAGGGCCTGAAACTATGAAAGGAATGAAGGGAGGTGTCGCGCTGGGAACAGGATGGGATTCTGAGGCAGATCTGCACTGAAGAGGGGTTTATGACCCAAGGCATGTGAGAGCGAGGGGGTGGTCAGCGTGCGGGGGATGCCTGCGAGGTTAGGAGAGAGAGAGAGAGAGAGAGAGAGAGAGAGAGAGAGAGAGAGAGATAGAGAGAGAGACGCGCTGGCTATCAGCGAGGGGCAGAGGGGCCATGGTGCTCAGAAATGGCTGCCGCTTACGCGCAAGGCATGTGAAAGCGGGAGTGATCAGTACGTGGGGGTGCTTGTGTGGGTGAAGAGCCGTGCTGGGGGCCAGGGGTGTGCAGAGGGTGGTTCTGGTCAAGGCAGCTAAAGTGGTGGGTGTGTGTGACAAAGAGTGTGGCATCGGGGCAAAGGGAAGATGGCGCAGATAATGTTCACCAAGCCGTATTAATTTTCCACAGTCCTCCCTTTAACATTTCTAAGACATCTTGCTGGCCTATTTCCTATCTATGTCTACTGTGGTGGTCATGAGTAAGGAAGTGATAACCCAGGTGAAGGAACTGTACATAAACATCACATTTTTAAAATCTTTTCATCCAGTGGGCGGGCTCATCGTTAAGCTTTGTTGCAGGAAAGTCATAGTAATGCAATATCAGACAAAAATTATGCAGTGAGAGCGTTGAGTACAGATCATAGATGCTTGTAGTCATTCGGAATAGGAGCCGATAGGTTACCACGTAAGTAAGTTCTTTTTGTACTCGGTTGGAGCATAGTCAATTCAATGGTGGTTGGGAGAGAAAGGAGACATAGTAAAAACAATAATCAGGGTTCCCAGTGTCTTATGGTCGTGGACCATTATTAGTGAGTTCTCAGCATTCTTTGTCGTCTTCTGTTGGCACTGTTGAACACCTGTATTACAATTCGTTCTTTAGCAGGAATGTCCATGTGGGTTGAGCCGTTGGAGGTCTGCGGGCAGGAGAGTGCCTTTGTATTGTTTCGCCAGACCTCATGGGAGAAATGCGTTACGGTTTTGGAGCGGATGCATTTTCTTCCATAATCCAGAGAGTGGTCATTAGAAGGAGACAGAAAAGGATTGTGGTGAAGGGTGCAATTGTCTTTGAGTTGTGGAGTATGTCTGTTCTTGGGTTTCTGTGGTGGGTATTTCCTGTTGCTTCCATCATCTTCAAGGTGCTCGGTACCGGGCAGAACCACATACTTCGTTTAGCTTCTCTTTGGGGTGACCCTTGGTGGTGTTTTTAGGTCACCGTTCTGAGATTTAACACAGTTCGTGGTCTACTTAGTCAGGGCTCCCTCCTCTTTGACGCAGGAAATACCCTTCTCCGGATGGCACAGTAGGATTTAGAGGATTTTGAAAGTTCAGGTGGAGGGAGGGTGTGTGTGTGAATAGTCCTTATGGCAGGTCGGAGGAGGAGGGGATGGAGCAGGGCCAGATCGGGAACAGACCAGGGAGACGGAAAATTTTAGACAGGCGGGTCCATAATCACGTTCAGAGAGCGGGGACCTTTCGGCACGCGTCGATCATAGAGCAGGGGCCTCAGGTCAGCCCTTTCCTTTAGTTTTGTCGGAAACAGTGCCTTGTCCTGCGACTCCTTACTGTTGTGGTCTCGCCTTAGCCTCCGTCGCTGAGGTTCCACGATCTGCAGTTAGGCCGCGTGCTCCCACATCCGGTCTCTTTCTCCTCCGACAGTGGTACCCTTAAATGAGTTTGAAAAGACAGTCTTTAGAGATTTTGCAGAGGTAGGTAATTACGTTAATCTATTTCTCTCCCAACACCAAGCAACTGGGGTAAACATCCGCTACATTGAGGTCTGCAGCCAACGTATAAACAATTGATGATGGGTTTGCTGGATTCCCAACAACTTCCCTTTGTGGTTATTTCTTTGGCGTATTGTCGGTTTATTACATTCATTTGTCGTGGTACGAGGTCTGATACCCATTCATTGCATTCGTTTATTACAGTCATGTCAGTTCTCCTGGTAGTGACCCATTTCCCTAGTACGAGTCTTGCAAGGCTAGACCGGTCTTCAGGGCTTTGTATTTTACGGAAAAGTGTAATGTGTTATTCACCATAGTCTGATAGGCATCCATCTGAGGAATGAACATAGGCTAAACGATTCTCCATTACATCAATGCGTCCTATCTTTTGGCTAAACATCTCATTTTCAACAAGCTTTACTGCAACAAGTTCTTTCATTTTTCGATCTAATTTTAACTTTGTAAACATTCTAATCTCTACATCGTTTCTTACAACCTGGCTACTTTATTAAAAACTCGGGGGGGGGGGGCTTGCGATAACCATTAAACTCATCTTTGAGGCGAGTGGGGTCTTATGGAAAACAACTAGGAACACAGTGAATTGGAGCAAGGGACATTTTTCAAATTCTCGTCTGGGGCAGCCGATACAAAACTGATGGTGTCCTGGGAAGGCGGGTATATCTCGATCGCCTTTGCTGATTGGGGCATTGATACAATCTTGGGACGGGGAAGGTCGCTTTACCAGAAACATTTTATCATGGATGCCACTGACAAGTAGTTCCCTCAAAATGGGTCAGATTAGAGAACCTTAGTCGTCTTACCTGTCCCTTTTTTTTCGGTCAATCTAGGTTTCATCAATATTTAGCAGAAAAGGAGAGGTAGTAACGTGGTGTCGATGCAATCTATATTTAAGACAAATTTGTGCAAATACTTGTGGTATTTGGAGCCAATCAGGTGGTGCACCAGGGGTAGTGGTTCGCCAATTAGGTGCCAGTTGCTAGGAAGAGCGAAAGAGTGGAGGAGAGAGAGAGAGAGAGAGAGAGGCAGATAGAGAGAGAAAGATAGAGAGGGACAGATAGAGAAGGAGAGAGAAAGATCAACAATAGGATAAATAGTACACGTGTGACATGGAGAGTGGCCATGTACTATTTAGGCTATTCAGTGCATTACCCAACATGAGATATTTTGGGTTTGTGTTAGAATGTAGAAAGCATGCAGTTCGGGACGGAAGAGCATTAGGCCAGGTACATAAGGACATGCATTGAGTCGGGTGTCTTTAGGTGCCATCTTGCAGCGTAGGTCCGCTTCATGTATCGGACATGGCGTGGCTCCAGATCTTTTACTATACCCTAGTCGTTATTCCAATGTAACCTGTAGAGGGAGAAAAAGGAAGAAAGGGAGGGGGGGGACAACATTCGAGCATATCAAATGTACGGGCACGAAAGTTATTTACTTACCACATACTCGTACTTATCTCCTCGGGATATAATCCCTAGGGTCTTGGTTTCTGAAGTCAAGGGGGCGGGCAGTGTGATAGGTTGTTCATGGGGGGTTCGAGGGTGGCATTATAGATCGTGTGTAGGGAAACGCTAAAAGAGGAATCAGAGGCGCCTAGCGCGAGGTACCTGGTTTTGTAGATGTATTCTAGCCACCGGGATCCTTAAATCATTCCCGAAGCCGTGATGTTCTAAGGCATATCAGTTCTTCGGTCAACCCTGTCCCTTAATACCTTCGAGCACCATACCTTTATAACATTCTATCATTCACACCGCTTTACTTTACCCATTCTCAGAAGTCGAGGTCCTTCTTCATGCGTTAGTTCCTGAGCCTAGTCGCATATTTGGAGGCAGCGTATCATACCTTTTGATTCGATCATCAATCCAGGGCCGAACAATCATTTTCTAATAACCTTGAAAAGAGAGCAAAACGGTTGCGCACAGAATAGCCCTCCCGCCGATTTCCCACATTTACAAAAGTATGCGATACCTGTTCATAGTTTGGAAAACCTTTATTTGCGTAATCGTTCAGTAAGTAAATATGTGAATGCAATCGTATTTGGTCGGACACGGCGATGGCTGAAGCACATACAGTAGGGGGGCTATTTTGCAGTATTTAAAAACATTGAAAACGTCTACTTAGTTATTTGCAAGAAACTAAAAACGTCTTTTAATAATTGAGGGATCATAGGGTATTTATTTCATAAATTGAAACACAGTCAGACTAATTGAAATCACATTTCCTAGATGTATACCGTGGGTGTGCGTCGCAAGCTACGTTATGTATCGGTTACAATAGATATCATAATAAATCGTACATTGAAATCAACATTTTAACGGAATCCTTTCAAATGTTCGCCAAGTGAACCCTCCTCCCTTTTTCGTCAAGTGTACAAAGGTTCACATACATAACTCAGAACATCAAGTCTTGTTAGTCAAAGAACACCACGAGGTGTCCGTAAGTTCCTATTGATACCGGCACCATTTTGGGCGATGCCGGGTTGGTTGCACCAGAATCCCTTTCGGCAGTTCAAAAACCTGTGCTAAAAGAGGGGCTGGTAATGTGGACCGTCAATCAAGAGGGGAGGGAGGTAGAATCTTCCCTACCAGGTCACGTTGAGGTTCAGCCGGAACTCACTCAAATTCGTTAGCCCACAATGTTCCTGGGTGGTTCAGACTGAAGTTGGTGCAGACACGAGAGCACCACCATCTTGCGGCTATGTCGTGGTCATTCCAGTTGTTCCCTACCGGAAGCCTGTAGGGGCCGAGGGCTTCTGGGACTCTGGTAGAATCTTCAAAGCTGTGGGGATGCTGTCGGAGGTGGGGGCTCGTGCCCAGGTGGGCAAGTGCCCGAGTTGCAATTCCGGACAAAGTTACTCCAGCGGCCTAGACCCGCCTTCCAGAGGGCCCAGACGCCATTTTGAGACCCTGCAGCCGCCGCCCTTCGTCGTGTCTTTCAGGAGTGGAAGAAAACTTCTTGTGGCGACAAAGACAGAACATCATGCTGTTGGAGCAGGACATTTGGTTCGGGGCGCCAGGGTGCAGTTGTGGAGCCTTCATCTGGGGAGGTGAGGGAGGCTCGTTAGTGCCGCCTCCCTCTCCCGGCGCATCCCACGCCGTCCCTTTGAATCAGGGGTGCACATGATGACCACCCTACACCCCTGACTCCGACTCTTGGGGGACCATTGTATGTCCGGTGCTGCACAAGTATGCCCGTCGGACATTGTATGTTCTGTGCTGCGAAAATAGGCCCGTTGAACATTGTACGCTCTGTGCTGCGGAAATAGGCCCGTTGAACATTGTACGTCCTGTGCTACGCAAATAGATCTGTGGCCCGGCTGGAGGATTTCGGCGCCGGGCCGGGGCTGGGAAACCTCCTATCTGTGGAGGTGGGAGAGGCTTGTCCGCGTCGCCTCTCCCTCCCAGTCCCCCTGCGCCAGTTCGATGGAGGAATTCGTGATGGCCGGACCAGGAGATACGAGGGAGGGGGTCATCTGCATCCGCCCCCCTCCCTACTCGTGGCCCAGGGGACGTCACCCCAGGAAGGAGAGTATGGGAAGACCATTTCATGTCGGCCCATGGAGCCTCCTGTACCTTCTCATCGGCGATTTCCTTTGGTCTATGGCTGATGACTGGCCCCGCCCCACACGTGCTATGTGTTTCACCTTCCGGATGGGCGGGACCGTTGACTTGTTACATTTTGAGACCTTCCGGAGTGGGCGTAATATGTTTTGTATTGTTCCTATTAGTACAGTTTACTTTAAAGAATGTTTTACTAGTTTTTCTATTTATCGTTGGTTGTGTGTTATCTTTATCGTAATTAAATCCTAAATTATATAACAGATGCTTGGTTTCCCTGAGTCCTTTTTCTAACGGGAGGTTGTCTACGCAGGCCTGTATTTGCTTTTGTTTTTCAGAGTGGGGGGCAACAGGGGGGCAATCAGTCCCAGAACTCTAACATGTCGTTAAAATTAGTCTGACGAAATTTGTGCCATCGAGCATAATCGAACGTGGTGGTTCTATCCGTCCTGTCCGTGTTAGTCTGATTTGTTTTTGTCTCGCGCCTTTTCCCTTTCTGCCGGCCTGTTATTTCTGTCGACCCTCCGCTCTTACTTATGTTCTGTAGAGTCGGGCATTGGGCTTTCCAGTGCCCGAGACATTTACAGAAAGCACATTGGTTTTGCCTTAAATCTGTTCGTCCTGTGCATAGTGTCGGGGGATTACTTTTGGGTCGTCGTGTCTCGGGGTTGTCCCGTCGGCACATCCCTTTACACCGTTCTCTTTTTGTGTCTAATCCTCGGAACTGTGTCGTCGCTGGCCCTTCCTTTTGCCTACCAGACGTTTGGAGGGTTGCCTGTCGCGTTTCTTTAACTACTTTGACTTCGTCTCTTTCCTTTCGTTGCGTAGCTTCTTTGCGCCACATACCGAGACTATCGAGCATAATAGGCGTTGTCTTATTATTACGAAGGGCTATTTCTACCGTTTCTATTTTGTGTAAATCGAAGGATCCTATCAGTGGCCACTGTTTCTCTTGGTTTGTTTTGGTATACTTGTGCCATATCTTACTATAGGCTATGGTAATTAATCCATACTTTGTGAACATGTCTTTATTAGGGGTGCCTTCCAGCGGGGCTAGATGTTCCACCTCTAATAAACGGTCCGGGCTGAACCAGCTATCCATCAGTGGGGAGAAGACAGGCATGACGGATCACAATGGGGATAATAGTCAGCACTACCTATCTTATCACTGCGTGCAAAGACTAGACAGAATATTTCTATTCTACGTTGTTTGCAGGCAGTGAATACCTCAAGAACCAATATCGGGCAATCAGTGTTTGGTCAATAAATAAAAAAAAAAATGGTCAATGGGGAGAATAAGTAGGCCCGCAAAGGTTTGCGTCACCTACCCTTTCACTATCTGCAAAGAGGGGACCTATTCTTTCCTGTTTGCAGACAGAGAGTCTCCAGAAAACAATCCGTAACAGTTAATCAATGGGGAGGGGCAATTGTTCAGTGGGGGAGAAAGATAGGTCCGACGGATGCGTACCTATCCTTCACTGCTTGCAAAGAGAGAGAGACAGTTGTTTTCTCCGTTTGCCGACAGCGAAACTCCAAATAAATTAACAAAGAATAATACTAGTATTTTTCCATCAATCATCAATCATTCCGCAATTCGTCGTGTTTACACGACCTTACCCGGACCGTATGGACAGTTTCTTGTCTTCCGAATCCAGCGCCCGATCGTCCTCTTCTCTTCGTACTCTTCGTGGCACTCCTGATGGTTCCCAGTCAGGACCGTAGATCACTCGAGAGAGGTCCGTTCGGAACCAGTGAAGTTCGGATGATCGGCTGTCAGACGAGGGTCTATCGGACAGGGTACCTTCCGATCGTTGCAGTCGTTCACTCTGTCGTCAGGACCTCTCCCACTGGATCCACGAGTCGCTGATGGGCCCCACGCTTGGGACGCCAATTGTAAAAGGGGTCGTAGACAACCAGTGACCAAAGACCCTTTTGTGTTGCCCGGTGGTGTCGCCTCTATGACCCACCAATATTTAATCAATGAAGAAGCAGGCGCTGGAGACTGAAAGGCAGGAAACAAGGGTTTATTCTCTCCGGAGGAGAACACAGCAATTCAGACAGCAAGTATCGTCACGAGGTGCTCTAGCCGCATCTCTGAGGCCTGGCCTCTTATACTCAGGTTTATGATCTTTATTGCACGTAACACATTCTTGCAACACTTTGATATGTGAAAGAACATCCTCGGAATCTCCCCTTCAGGCCCGTTCCCACATACATTTACAGTTGAATTCCCCACCCCGGTCACAACAGGTGATGATTATCGCGCAGCAGGACATTCCGCCGATTCACGGAATGTGTGGAGTTTGATCGGATCTCGTAGGGTGGGGGCTTTGATCGGCTCGAGGGTCTTTTGATAAGGGGAGGCTTCCTACTGTACGGGGTAATAAACAGTATCCGCAGGGCCAGGTGGTGGCTTGGGACGGGCACACAGGAAAAAAGGGGAGTTTGCATCAAAGGGCCTGAAACTATGAAAGGAATGAAGGGAGGTGTCGCGCTGGGAACAGGATGGGATTCTGAGGCAGATCTGCGCTGAAGAGGGGTTTATGACCCAAGGCATGTGAGAGCGAGGGGGTGGTCAGCGTGCGGGGGATGCCTGCGAGGTTAGGAGAGAGAGAGAGAGAGAGAGAGAGAGAGAGAGAGAGAGAGAGAGAGAGAGACGCGCTGGCTATCAGCGAGGGGCAGAGGGGCCATGGTGCTCAGAAATGGCTGCCGCTTACGCGCAAGGCATGTGAAAGCGGGAGTGATCAGTACGTGGGGTGCTCGTGTGGGTGAAGAGCCGTGCTGGGGGCCAGGGGTGTGCAGAGGGTGGTTCTGGTCAAGGCAGCTAAAGTGGTGGGTGTGTGTGACAAAGAGTGTGGCATCGGGGCAAAGGGAAGATGGCGCAGATAATGTTCACCAAGCCGTATTAATTTTCCACACGAGGATCTCCAAAGCATTTGGGCCGACTCGAGAGAGACCCGTCGAATCTCATCTCGGACCAGGGCCAGCTGTCTGGAAGAAGCTGCGGCGTCAGCCTGCAGCTGATCCCGCTCTAAGCGGACGGCCTCGGATTCCAGATGTGCCAGGTGGGGGGATTGGGCCCCACGCTTAGCATGTACAAGTCCCCTGGCGACTCCTCGAAGCACTGCCTTACCTGCCTCCCAGACCGTACCCTGTGAAGGGACGGACCCTACATTGGCGGAGAAGTATTGTCGGAGCTCTTGGCCAAGGAAGTCTACTAGATCGGTGTCCTGCAGGTACCACGCGTTGAGGCGCCAAGTGGTCCTACGGCCGGTGGACGTGGACCCAATATGAATGGCAACAGGGGAATGATCAGAGATCCCTCGTGCGAGGATCTCCGCTCCGGAGACGAGCTGGCAGTCAGCAGCGGGCATCAGAACCAAGTGTATTCGCGAGTGGTGGTGATGGGCAGTGGACGTATGGGTATATTGTTCTTTTGCGGGGGTTCTACACCCTCCATACATCGCAAAGTCCCAGCGCCGAGGCCCAGCCTACAAGACATTTCGCAGAGGTACGTTGTTGCGCCGAGGGAGAACCCGACACGTCCCTGGAGGGCTGGAGGACCGCATTAAAGTCGCCTCCAACAACTGTGAGGCCCTGGGGGAGGGAAGAGACCACTCGTGTGAGGTTTTGAAGAGTGGGGGACAGGAGTGCAGGGGGCGCATAGACGGAAAGGAGGTTCAGGGGGTTGCCCTCAACTAAGCCCGATACAGCCACATATGTACCTTGTGGATCAGTGACGGCTTGAGTTACAGTAAAGGGGAGCCCACGCCTCAGAAGAACGGCCACCTCCCTGGAGCCCCTGGCAAAGCCAGAGTGCCAGGCTCGATCGAACCCATAACGTGCTAGGAAGTAAATGTAATTTTTTCTTGGAACATATGTGGTTTGAATAATAGGAAAAAAAGGGGGATATGTAAACAGTTTATACAAAGCATGAATATAGATATATTATGTCTGCAAGAGACACACATCAGGTGGAATGATAGGAATATGTTTAAGGATCTAGGTCTGCAACTGCTAACATGTACTAAACAAGGCTCTACTACAAAGGGTGTGGCAATTCTTATGCGAAATGGAAGAGGGCACCTAAAACGTACAAAAGAAGACCAGTATAGAAGATGGGCAATAATTGAGCTCGAGATAAATGCTAAATCATGGACAATCTGCTCTGTATATTCCCCAAATTCAGACGATCCAGAGATTTTAGATTATCTTAGCTTAGAATTAGTAGACTGGCCAGCTATGCTAATTTTTTGTGGAGATTTGAATTTACATCTTGCAGACGGGTTTGATATATCTACTGACAGTGCATACCCAGGTTTAAAAAAAAAGACATATAATGCTGTTAAAGGGCTGTTAACAGAATATGGTTTAAAAGACGTGGGATTTATAAAAAAAACCCTTCCTCACCTGGTTCGACTTTCTTTTCTAATCCTCATCAGAAATTTGTACGTATAGATTACTTCTTTTTGAATAGTGGTTTAATTAACAATACATCTTTTAAAATATTTCCCCGTATAATTTCTGATCATAACCCAATACTAATAGAAGTCCCGACAATGACTGGTGCGTCGCCAACTCTCAGAGCCTGGTCATTTGATCGGAAACGTCTTGTAGACTCATCGTATGTAGAATTAATGACTGGATGGATCAAAGACTTTTTTTGTTTCAATAGAGGGAGTACCTCTACTCAGATAGTTTGGGATGCTTTTAAAGCAGGGTCCGGGGGGAAACACTCTTTCTTACTCAATCAAAAAACAAAAAATTATTAAGGAAAAAATGGAACAGAATTTTGATTGAGTACGAGAGTGGGAGGAGAAACTTGCTAAAGCTATCTTTAAACATCAGGATACTGATCAAATTAAAACCACATTAGATATACATAAAGCTAAGGTTTATGAAATATTTTCAGCTAAATTGGCGGAACAACTAGCCACATTTCGCTCTCAGATTTATGAAATGGGAGAAAATTCTGGAAAGATTCTTGCAAAAAAAATTAGAGAGAAAGAAACTCTAAATTTTATTAGTGTAATTCAAGATGAAGCAGGCCAGATCTATAATGATCCGGATCAAATTCTTGAGGTATTTAGACAATTTTATTCCCAACTATACAAAAGTGATAATATGGTATACTCTCATGATACACTGTTAAATTTTATAGGAGAAAATAATTTTACAAAATTAAATGAGATACAATCAAATTCTCTCGAAAAAGACATTATATGGGATGGAATTGAATCAGCGATACTTTCTTTGGCTATGGGAAAGGCCATGGGTCCCGATGGTATCCCTCTCGAATTTTTTAGAACATTCAGATATGTATTAAAAGAAGTCCTTATATTGACATTTCAGGAAGCTCAGGGAGGATTTCCACCGGCTTCGTGGAGTCAATCCACATTGATGGCCTTCCTTAAAAAAGATAAGCCTCCCCTAAATCCAGCGTCCTTTAGACCTATCTCCTTAATAAATGCTGATAGCAAGATTTTCTCCAAAATTTTAGCCACCTGTATGTCAACAGTAATATCATTTATAGTCTCATGGTGGCAACACAGGTTTATCCCAAATAGAGACACTGCAGACCATGTCCGAAGAATAATTGCTTTGATGGAGTGGGCTCAAACTACTAAGACACCCATTGGAATCACCCTGTTGGATGCCGAGAAGGCATTCTACAGGGTGGCATGGCCTTATTTATGGGATATACTGGCTTTGAAAGGCTTTGGTCCAAAAATGATCAAGGCTTTGAAAACCCTATATCTTTCACCATCATCATACATTAAAATTGGATCCTGTCGGTCTAGTCCATTCTCTATTTTCCGTGGTACCCGTCAGGGGTGCCAATCGTCTCCACTGTTATTTATATTGATATATTTCTTAACAAACTCAATAAAGAGGAAGACATAAAACCTGTGGAGGTGGCAGGGACTTCGTATAGGGCATTAGCATATGCTGATGATGTGGTAGTGACTATCACTGATATCTTCAAGACAATCCCAAAAATT
Source organism: Lissotriton vulgaris (assembly GCF_964263255.1). Classification (NCBI taxonomy): domain Eukaryota; kingdom Metazoa; phylum Chordata; class Amphibia; order Caudata; family Salamandridae; genus Lissotriton; species Lissotriton vulgaris. Next base: position 682,873 of record NW_028250362.1, on the reverse strand, counting down.
GATGAGATAGCGAAAGAGTTTGGTGCTTTTTCAGGCTATAAATTAAATTCTTCAAAAACTCAAATTTTATTTGTAGGCCAAAGTCCGCCGACACATCTTAATATAGTATCCACCGCAACATATTTAGGAATAAAAATCACAACTCCAATTTCTGATATACCCAAGCTTAACTTTACCCCCATTATTAAGAAGGCAAATACTACTCTAGAACGGATAAATCATCTACACCTGTCATTACATGGCAGAAATAATGTACTAAAAATGCTAATACTTCCACGATTTCTTTACCTTTTTCGAACTATACCTCTTGAGCTTCCTAAAGAATTTTTTAATGAGCTTGAGAGAATGGCTGGAAGATTTCTATGGGGATATAAACGTCACCGTAGAGCCTATAAAAAGCTGACTCTCCCTAAGAACAGAGGAGGGTGGAGCACACCGCACTTTTTATTTTATTATTTAGCATCAATATTGCAGTTCATCAAACCATTAATTATTGGTATAAAAGCACCAATTTATGAAGCACATTTCCCTTCTATTTATGAATTTTCTTTAGAATCAGAAGCTCTCGGCTGCTTTTTAAAAAATATTGAACCTAGCTACTTCAAGAAAGTTAAATTCAAGACTGTAATAGCCGCATTTAGGGCATGGAAGATTATTAAGCGACATTTAGGGATCCCGAAAATCCTTAGATATACCCCCCTGGCATCTAAACAACTATTACCTGAAATATTTAGAGATCAAACTATGGTAAAATGGAGCAAAGAAGGAATTAACTCTATTTGTGATTTATGGTATAATGATGAATTTATTTCTTTCCCGAATCTTCAAATAAAGTTTAACATTCTGCCTTTAGATTATTATAAATATCTTCAAATACACAGCTATTTCAACACTTTATCTTCAGAGCAACGTTTAGGGCTTCAGAAAGTACCATTGATAGAAGCTTTATATGTTAAAAGTAAGATAGGTTTTCTGTATAATATACTGATCTCATCATACTTAGATGACCTATCTGTAGTTCAGGATTGCTGGGTGGAAAAACTGGGGGTGACAAATGTTTTGATAGAAGATTCTATTGATCTGGCTAGTTCTATTCTACTTACGGGTAGATCTCGAACTCAACATTATATGGTTCTTTATGATCTATATCATACCCCAGAGAAAATCTCTAAATGGGGAGCATCCACAGGTACTGCATGCAAACGACGTACATTAGAAGCTGCGGATGCAACCCATATGTTCTTTTTCTGCCCAACACTTACGTCAGTATTAAACCAGATACAGATTTTTCTATCCTTAATTTTTAAGTGTAACATTATCCTCACAGCTGAGATTGTTATGCTAGGCACCTCTTCTATTAACATCTCTGAAGATCAAAAATAACTATTATTCATCTGTATGTCGGTTTACCGTGCTTGTATTACTCAGGAATGGATTAGCCCAGATCCGTTACAATTTCATATTTGGAGGGCTCAGCTATTAGCAAAGTATAACTTAGAACGGGCAATCTATGCTGTGAAAGGTCGTGCTAAAAAATTAATGGGGGAAAAAATCTGGGATCCGATATATCAATGGATACAGAAAGAAATGTGAAACTACTTACTAACTTTATTTATCTTTATATTTTTTGAACTCCTTTTGCTTATTGTATTTACTAAACAGGCTTTTTTTATTCTTTCAAGATACGAGTATATGGTGAACGGTAATATATTTTATGCTATTCTTTGTGTCTCAACCCTTATTTTTCCATTGGTTATGTTATGATATCTCTCTTTCCAATGTGAATTATGTATATGATTTTGCTTGCAATAAAAATTTTGAAACCAAAAAAAAATGAAAATAAAAAAAGGAAGTAAATGTAATTTGTACTTGTAAAGCGCACTAATACCCCAACTGGGGTGTCCTGGCGCTGTAACGCATACCGCTGTGGAACCCTTCCTGGCTTTTCCCTGTGAAATGTCCACTCCTGGGCACCCCCATGGTGAAGTCAAGCATCCCAGCGCTGTTGGGGCAGTTGTGGAGATTAAGCAAGCTATTGCCCAGAGTTGCAGAGTTGGACCCAAGATTAGAATAGGCACCGAGGCGAGAATTATCAGGTCCGAGGAAATTGAGCCCAAGACCCGCCTAAGCAGGAATTGAACCCTGGATCCGGGCCAGACCTCTGCATCAGGGTATGCCGCTCTAACCATTGAGCCACAGGAGCCCAGGAGGTGAGTCTCCTGGAGAAGGATGGCGTCCGGCATATGGCGGCGGGCTGCGTGCAGCACCGCCGTTCGTGATATGATCATGGAGGCCGTTCACATTCCAGGAGAGGATGTGGATTGGCGTATCAGAGATGTAGGTCATGTGGATGGGCGGAAACCGGCGTGAGACTGTGGAGATAGGGGCGCATGCGGCTGCCGGGGGAAACAAAAGGGTATGCGACTATTAGTGAGAAACACCAAAGGCGGCCCGTAGGCGGCCAAAAACAACAAACTCTTGAGGGACAACGGTTGCCCTCCCCACCCCCCAACTTCCCCCACCCTATTCTTCAAAACGGGGCGCATCTGTCGCCCTCAACTAGCTACAACCTCGCAAGGAGGCATCTAGTTGAAATAAAACGGTTAGCAACCACAAGAATGGGACATGGCAGAGTCGGATCCCCCTCCATGTGTTAGGATGTCTTGCTAATTGCCAGTTAAATAAAACAGTATCAAATAAGCAGCTGCAAGCCAGGGAACCTAAATTCAGGAGTGTAGCGCTGAAAAAGTCCCCATCTCATCGCCAAATCCAACCTGCACCAGGGTATGAAGGCCGTTGCCAACAGGATGGAGGCAAGCCGGCTCAAGCTGAACTCAGACAAGACGGAGACCCTCATCCTTGGGCCCAACCCATCGGCGTGGGACGATTCCTGGTGGCCTCCTTCCCTGGGAACCCCCCCGACACCGACCAGCCACGCACGCAACCTAGGGATCCTCCTCAACTCCACGCTCAGCATGACCAACTAAGTCAATGCAGTCTCCTCCTCATGCTTCCGCATCCTCCGTATGCTCCGCAAAATCTACAGATGGATCACAACGAACACTCGAAAAACAGTCACCCACGCCCTCATCAGCAGCCGACTCGACTACGGAAACGCCCTCTACGCCGGAGCCCCGGCCAAACTCATCAGCAGACTCCAAAGAATCCAGAACACCTCCGCACGCCTGGTCCTAGACGTCCCTCACAGAGACCACATCACCTCCCACCTGAGAGACCTACAAAAGACAAAAGAATCACCTTCAAACTCATGATCCACGCACACAAAGCACTCCACAAGACCGGCCCAGCCTACCTCAACAGCAGACTCTCCTTCTATGCACCCAACAGGAAACTCTGCTCCGCCGACCTTTCCCTGGCCGCCGTCCGCGCATCCACAGAACCACCTCCGGGGGCAGATCCTTCTCCCACCGCGCCGCCAAGACCTGGAATGCCCTCCCCCTCCACCTACGACAGACTACAGACCTTCCGGCATTCAGAAGCCTGCTCAAGACCTGGCTCTTGGACCACTGACTGCAGCTCCCCCCCACCCCCCCACCCCCAGCGCCTTGAGACCTTAGCGGGTAGGTAGCGCGCTTTACAAATTACTTGATTGATTGATTGATTTATTGATCTACATACAAGAAAAAAGGATCAAAAGGCCAATTCATTCACCCAAGGATTTCATCTTTCATACCACATTTAGTCATCGTACTCAACATTCATACACACACTACTGGCCCCATAAAGAAAGGAAAATGTTTTCAGAGTTCTTTACAAATAGAATATATATACACAGGCTTGGATGTGCACAAATTTGTGAATGAAATTAATCAATTAGAGGCACAATTTTAACACTGCACATCCAGCCCTTTCTGTCACAACAGAGCAATTGTTTGATAGACAAAAGAGGGTCTACACGTTTCGAACCCCATTAAGTTTTGTGTCGGTGCATGGCAGCCATTGTGCTCCATCGTTGGGTATTATTTACAAGGCAGCGTTAAGCCACTTAGCGTAGCCTAACGCTGCTTTGTAAATAAGGCCCCCCTTTCATGCTATTCTTAGCATGAAAGGGGTGGGCAGTGGGTGTTGTGGTGGGCGTTCCACCGCAACACCCATTGATTTTGACACTGTCCCCTATTTACAAGGGTGCGTAAATAGGAGTCAGTGCCAAAATTAAGAACAGGGAAAACCTGGTCTTAAGATGGCGAAGCAAGGAGAAAAACTTTATTTCTCCTCGTTTTTGCTTTTTCCATGTGTGCTGCCTTCTGCAGCACACATGGAAAAAGCAAAACGACTTGGATTGTTTATGTGTAGGAAGGTGTTCCTTCCTGCACATAAACAATCTTTTTTTTAAAAAATGACATTTTGTAACTTCCATGTGTGCTGCATTATGCAACACACATTGAAGTGACAAAATGGCATTTAAAGATTGTTTATGTGTCGGAAGGGACACCTTCCTACACATAAACATCTTCCTCTGCACGCAGACACCTTTCCACTATGGTGCAAGGGTGCCTGTGTTGTCACTAAGCTGCTAAACTTAGCACCAGCGCAGGGGAAAATGCAAGGCTGCACCATATTCCTGTAAATATGGTGCAGCCTTGCATTTCTGAAGTGGCGGAGTGAGGCGTTAAGCCATGATGGCTACCGCCTCACTCCACCACTTCTTTTTACATATGACCCAAAATGTGATCCATTTACATTATTTAGAGCCACTGTACTTGCCACACATTTATTACACATTTATTCACAACAACAACTTGTCCGTGACCGAAAGTGATGCCTTCAACTATAACTCCTTCGAATGCCGAACCACCAATATTAACTCCAGCAACAACAAACTACTACACTGCCATCTCTTATACCATCCCCAGGCAACACCACCACATTCAAAAAACACCTGTCAGACCTGGTTGCTCACTGCTCTCTCCGAGACAGCAACAACCTAATTCTGGGTGACCTCAACCTGCTCTGGAATGATAAAAACAGCTCACCAATACAAAGCTTGAACAAGCTATTACATTCTAACAACCTTACCCAGCACTGCTTAGAAGAAACTCATAACAAAGGGGCAACCCTGGATGCCATCATCACCCAACATGACGCAATCACAATAGACCACATCCTACCGGTCGAACAGTCGACCACCACTTAATCCTATTCCGCATCACGCAACCGATCATGTGCCAATCTCACATCCAAGACCCCCCCACATGGACAAGAAACCTAACACAGATCAACATAGTTGACTTAGAATAAAAAATAAGCACCCTCCTGCCCATCTCCCCAGACAGTCTCTCCACAACAGAACTCACCTCCCACTACAACACAACTATGTCCTCCTGAAACTGAAAAAATCGAGGAACATCCCCTCCAGATCCTGGTTCAACAAGGACATTAACGATGAAAGGAGGCAACTTAGATCTACAGAACGTCTATGGAGAAATAATCTCTCCTCTAGCCTCAGCGAGAAACGCAAAACAGCAAGAAAAAAGTACAAAAAACATATCAACAATGAAAAAAACAACTTTTTCTGCACCGCTCTTGCCAACCCGAAAAACAGGCCAAAAGAGCTCTTTAACATCATCAAGCAACAAACTTCCAAGACCTCTGCAACCCTAGTCCAGGCCTTCAAAGACCTGTGTGACAACTTCGCCAACTTGTTCAATGACAAAATCATCCTACACCCTCGACCCTGTACCTACCCAATTGACCAAAAAGCTGAAACTCTCCCTTGCACCACTATGGTGTGAAATCATAAACAGCTCCTTGAAAAGCGGCATCATACCAGACTGCCTCAAAGCCGGCCAAGTCACACCACTACTGAAAAAGCCAGGCCTAGACACCAACGACCTGAACAACTACAGACCTGTTTCCAATCTCCCATTCCTAGCCAAAATCCTCGAAAAATGCGTTCTCCTTCAACTGAATCAGCACATTGACAACATCAACTTGCTAGACCAACACCAATCAGGCTTCAGAAAAGGCTGTAGCACTGAAACCGCGATCCTGAGTATCATGAATGACATCCTCAAGTCCCTTGATACTGATCAATGCTGCCTACTCATCCTCCTAGACCTATCGGCATCCTTTGACACGGTTGATCACAATCTTCTCATCAAGGCTCTCAAAGACCGAGTAGGTGCAGACGAGGTGGTCCTTCAATGGTTCTCCTCCTTCTTTCACAACCGCTCCCAAAGGATAAAAATCAAATCCTTTCCGTCTGACCTACTCCCTGTCAACAGAGGTGTCCCCCAAGGCTCAATACTCTCCCCTCAACTGTTCAACATATACATGGAACCCCTCACCATCATTTTGAAAAAAGCCAACATCCCCTTAAACATAGATGCAGACGACACCCAGATCAACTTGGAAACCTCCTCCAATAAAGACATTTTAAGACTCAACAACACTCCTAGAGAAGTTCAAGAATGGCTATCAACAAACCACCTTAAACTCAATCAAGAAAAAAAACGGAATCCTCCACATCTCCGGCAAAGAAGAAAACCCTCAAATCGTAGAGTGGCTGAAAGCAATCGATGCTCTCAACAGTAATATCACCCAGGCTAACTCTGTAAAATCACTAGGAATCACCCTCGACCAAAAACTAAGCATCAACAAACACATTAATATCCCCCCGAAGAGTGCCTTCCTCAATCAGAAGCTTCTCAACAAAATTAAACTCTTCATCCCACCCGTGGACCTCAAACAAGCCACCCAATCACTGGTGTTATCTAGACTTGACTATGGGAAGGCAGTCCTCTCCGGTACAGCTCTCTCCCACTTAGTGCTACTCAAAACAACTCTCAATGCTGCTGCCAGAATGGTCTACGAAGTTAAAAAAGTATGACCACTTATCTCCCGCACTAAAAGAACTAAAATGGTTGCCAGTCGGAATGCGTGCCAGCTTTAGAAATACCCGCCTCACGCACAAAGCTCTGCACACAGGGAAACCGAAATACCTGGCCTCCAAACGCAAGAAAGTTGGCCAGTCAAGAAACCTCAGGAGTTCCAACACCCTCTTACTCATCCTTTTGCAAATACGCAAACAAAAAAAGGCGTCACAATCCTTTGCAGGAAACGCACTCAAAATCTGGAACTCCATCCCCGCCGATATCAGGACTATCCCTCCTTTATAAAATTCAAAAGACTCCTAAAAGACCTCTTCCTCAACCGTGCCTTCCCGAACTGAGTACCGAAACACACAAGCCTGCTCTCGGAATCCACCAGGCAATGTTCCACTACCTTACCTCTTCCTGCACTTTACAGACCCCTGGCAATGTTCCACCACTCCCTACCTCATCCCCGCTCCCTAACCCCCTTCTCGTTCACCTCCTCTAGGAGGAAGATTTAGCCCAAGACTTTGTGCATGCATCGAGACTAACTCTGGACCTCTCTACCTCAATAACGCACCTCGGACGCACAGCACACTGGGACTTTTGAACACTTATGCTTACCTTTGTCTCTTTTATGCGGTTTCTCCGCTTTTCTGCTGTAAAACGCTCCGATACCTTCGGGTCTGGCCAGCGCTTTCTAAAACCTCTTAAATAAATCAAATAAATTACTGCAATTTTTCTATGTGCTGCTGAAAAACTGGAATGTTTGCCGCTTTCGGGTCGAAAGGTCAAAAACACTGTAGGAGGGCGATTGTCTCGAGAGTTTTGAATCCCAACATTAACAGACACTGGTTTCTGTGCTACATTAGGCATCTATTGACCCTCACTGTATTACCTGCACTATACATATCTTTTGTCACTCAGGGGCATATTACCAACAACTAGCGATAATTATCGCTATGTTTGCTTAGCGGCAATATTTTTATCGCCGAGCTCCGCCGATTTTTATCGCAGATAAACCTTGCTATTATCAAGGTTTATCTCAAAAGCGATAAAAATCGGCCGAAAGTCAGCGATATTCATGCATCCACCTACCATTGGATAACATGGCTAAGAACTGCTCTGGGGAGGCGTTAGCTTTTGGAGATATTTGCGTTTAGCGCAAATATTTCCAAAAGTAGGTAATAAGAGATAGCGATGTTAGCTACTGTTTCCAGTCGCTAACATCTTGGCACGCCCACTTTGCATGTCATTAGCGATAAATATCGCTGACATGCAAAGCGGGCCTCAAGCTGATCGCTATCTCCTACTAGCTGTCGCTAACTGGTGTTAGCGACAGCTAGGTAATAGGGCGATAAAAGTATCGCCGCTTTAGCGGGAAAAATTCCCGCTAAAGCTGCGATAAGGCCCTTGGTAATATGCCCCTCAGTCTTTCAATGTGTACGCCCTCAACCACTTGAATACATTTGTTTATGACTACATACTATTGAATATACATATTTGACAAGGTGAGGCTTCTTGACTTTGTCATTGCTTGTTCATCTAACTCTGTACTAATAAATAAGCTGCAGAGGGGATAGAGGTTTTTTCAACTCGACATTTAAAGTAACATTTAACTGTGGAGTTGGCAGTACAAGGGTGCAGTACCGAAGGTCGTTACTAGATGTCCCTGTAGAGTGAGGTGTGCAACAGTGCAGTACCGCAGGTTGTTACTAGAGGTCCCTGTAGAGTCAGCAGCACTCAGTATAGAGCCACAGAACACTATTAACGAGTTTACTGATATTAAACGCACAGAATTAATTACTTAATGAATGAAGAAATTAATTATATAAGAACCATTTACTATGATCAAAGTCTCCCAAAACATTTCTAAATACTATGTCTCGAAGATCTCTATTAGTACGCAAAATAACAAGTGATATGAAGTGCATACTTTCTGTTCAGGGGGGCTGGAAAATGGTTTATTTAACTGGAAGAAACGCAAATTCAACACATACTCTAGTGCTTGACAGTGACCACATGATACCCAATCGTGAATGACAAGGGTATGCAGCTGTTGCGCAATGGATTGTGGTTATAACTGAGCTTGCACAAAGGATTTTGGGATATGTTCACTTCCTGTTCAAAGCCCCGCCCCCCTTTCCTCCACTGGAGAAGCTACGGGTGGGTCAAAGGTTTCCACGGACGTCACCAAGTTCCTGTGGGTGAACAAACCCAAAATGAGCCTTTATGGCTATTTCATCAAACGAAAAATAAAACGTTGTGAATGAATGCCCGCTCAAGTCTTATGAAATGCGTTTTGTATGTTATGACTAAGGATACTAACTTATTAACACCCATCGGAAGTTCGCCCGACCCAACCCAGTGAATCCTAACTCCATTGACAGCACCGGAAACAGCTAGCCTGATTCATATTGTTCAGGCAGGTCTGCCCCATCTCAATGCCCTCTGACCCTTTGCATCCATCAAAGTCAGTCCATCCAGTTCAAAGCAATTCAAATCCCACTCACACCAGAACCAGTGTGGCCCAGACACGTCCATTCTAGCCCCATTAACCCCTAACACAGCCAGCCTGGTGGTGTCCAGTCCCATTCCCAAACTGAGCAAGCCAGCCCCACGCAGTGTGTTCACACACCATCAATATTCATACAACCCTTGGACACTTGGACCTCTGTGTTCCCCGCCATTTTCTCTTTATGACTCACTTCTTCTTCTACCTTTCTACTCCGCCTTTTTAGCGATCTCTCACCTCCCCCTCTCTGTCCTAGTGACCTCTCTATTGTCTCTCCTGATGCCTACTTGTGACTATCTGCTTCCCTCTCTGGTTTGTCTCACTTTCCTGCCCTTCTCTGTCCCTCCCTTGGTGATGTGACTTTAAAACCAGTCTTATCCCCTCCCTATGTATATAGAGATAACTCTAATCACTAGTATATACAGTAGATGTGACTTTTAGAGTATATCCATGTGTATCCGTCATGACTTCAAACAAATTAGTTGTAAAGGGGCAGCTGAAATTCCAGGAGCCTAGTCCCGACAGCTCGACGACTTCGGAGGGCTGGAAGTGGTCCCCCGCTACACGGCGGAGGAGGGCACTGGACATCGAATGCTGTCTTATGTAAAGCGCTTTGATAACCTAATCGGTTCAAGATCCTGAAATGTGCAACGTAACTGATTCTATGTAAACTGCTGTGATAACATGTAACGGAACTGGTGCTATGTAAAGCGCTCTGATAACCTAATCGGTTCAAGTTCGCGCTATAGAAAACTCTAAAAAAAAAAAACCCTGCCAGACTATGCCATTCTAGGTGCATGCACATGATGGAGCAGGGTTACCATTTTGTACCCTCCCCAAATCATGAAGACCCCTTAAAGTGAGTTTTAACAAAAATGTTGTGTGATACTAACCAAAACAAAGGGGCGCTTTTGCATGGCAAAGTTTGAATAAAACTACTAAAAGCATGTGAGTGAAAAGCATGTGTAACTTGTGTGTGCATCAAAAGCATACTAGTCTTTGTATCCGCAGTCTTACATATGCACATTTGTAAGTTGTGCATATGTTACTAAAAATGCTTGGAGTTCCCTGCTTACGCTCGGTAACCACTAACAGTTATTAATTAAATGGTGGGGGGTAGACAAAGATGTAAAAATCCCTGAATTAATACTTATTTTCATCTGTTTTGCATTACTTTGTGTTTGGGCCTAGTTAAAATGGCTGCTAGCGTGATACCTCGTGCTGTCAATATGTAAGCCAAACAAGATGGAGCCCGCGTCTGCGCATTGTTATCATGAATTTATTTCCTAAACTGTAGATAAAGATTCAAAATTCAAACTTAAATAAATGTGGGCTTATGTGCTTGCGATTATATGCGCTTCTGCGAGAAGTCAGGGGGCTAGGGCTGGGGCTTTGAAGGTGTCTGTTACAGTGCAGGGCTCTTGTTGTTCTTAATGAGGGGTCAACTTGCTCTGCTGACTTCCTCAAATGTGCATAATTATCGGTAAAGGAACCAGATTTATTCTAAGTTCCACATCGTGTGGGTTCAAGGTGGCTGCAGTAATCAGTGTTTGGTGCATCAAATGTACTTCACCCACCCGGACAGTACCTTAGCTTTCATACGTCACTGCTCCAATGCTAGCAGGGAAGCCATGCCTACGCTTCAACTTCGCTCGCCAGGACTTTTGCAATGCTGTCGCCCACGCATCCAGGCAGCTGGGGAAGCTGCTGATCGAGGACAACATTTTTAACCAAATCCTCTACTACCTGCCCCAGCTCTACAAACTCAACCGGGATGTACTTGGAGAACTTAAAGACAGGTTGGCCGATTGCTAAAAACGGTAGGCAGACAAAATATCGAAATTAAAATATCGATATACAATAATATCGATGTTTTAATTTCGACAGTACAGAATATCGATGTCCAAAATATCGACAGACAGAATATCGTTTTTTTAAGGTATGTATGTTACTAATATCGAATTTTACTAATATCGAAAAAATTTTTAGTGTTATGTATTTTATTATGTTGTTTATATGTTTCTTAAACATGTTTTGTAATGTATGTTTGAAAATTTGTAAATTTGTTTACATTTTGCGTTTTAGTATCAGAGCGGGTTGTGGGTTTATAGGGGAATAGGGTGAGAAGTAATTTAATAATAATTAATTAATTAATATATGTTTGTAAATATTTTTAATTAATAATTAATTGGTAATTAATTAATATTAATTAGTTAATTATTTAATATAATTTTGTACATATTTTTAATTAATAATTAATTCGTAATTAAGTAATATTAATTAGTTAATTATATTAATTAGAGTAATTTGTTGTTATATATAATTTTTTGTTATTGTTATTTAATTAATTGGGAAAAATAATATTAATTATTAAATTTAATTAATTACAGCTAATGTGCTAATATATTTACTTTATTGTTATTGTTAATTAATAATTAACTGGTAATTAAATAATATTGATTAATTTTGGGTAAAGGAGTATTTTTAGGGTTCAGGGTCAGTTTTCAGTTTTTGGGTAAAGGGGTATTTTTAGGGTTCAGGGTCAGTTTTCCGTTTTTGGGTAAAGGGGTATTTTTAGGGTTCAGGGTCAGTTTTCAGTTTTTGGGTAAAGGGGTATTTTTTGGGTTCAGGGTCAGTTTTCAGTTTTTGGGTAAAGGGGTATTTTTAGGGTTCAGGGTCAGTTTTCAGTTTTTGGGTAAAGGGGTATTTTTAGGGTTCAGGGTCAGTTTGGGGTTTTTGGGTAAAGGGGTATTTTTAGGGTTCAGGGTCAGTTTTCAGTTTTTGGGTAAAGGGGTATTTTTAGGGTTCAGGGTCAGTTTTGGGTTTTTGGGTAAAGGGGTATTTTTAGGGTTCAGGGTCAGTTTTGGGTTTTTGGGGTACAGTCGTACAGGGTAAAAATAAAATAAATTTAAATTAAATCAATTAAATGAAATTAAAAAAAGGAAATTACATTAAATTATTAAGTTTTTAATTTATTTTAAATGTATATGTATTAGTTTTAATTTTTTAATTATGTTTTAATATTTTTATTTAATATTTGTAAAATTATATGTATTTTAAAATTATTTTTACATTATTATTAATACATTTTAAAAAACGATATTTTCAATTTCGATATTTTTTTACTACGATATTAATTTTTCGATATTTTTGTACTTACCTTTATGAAGATATGACTCCGATATTTTTGATTTCGATATTTTTGTGTCGATATTTTTGTATGTAGATATTCTGTCTGTCGATATTATGTCAGACATTCGCTAAAAACACCTCTATGCTGATAAGTGGGCGTCTGCAAATTATGCTTAGTATCTCAGCCCTCCTCCTAGTCGAGTGCTGGTTTTTGCATTTTAGTTAAAAATATAAAACAAAAATCAAGAAAAGGTATGTTGCTTCCCTTCTCAGGAAAGCTTTACTCCATTACATCCTAATTTATAGGACCAGCACCATAAGGGCCTCTGTATTTTCCTGTGCTTTCTCTCCCCTCCCGTTGTCCGCATTCCCTTTATTCCTACCCCCCACCCCACTCCTACCCTCCCATTGTCCCTGTTTACCAGGGTCCCGCCCCCTCCCGTTGTCCTTTTTAAACATGCTCCCGCCCCCGGTTCTGTCACGTGGACCTAAAAACTTGGATTCAGCCACTTGACACACTATTGATTTATTAACCGCCCGCTTTGTGTAAACAGTGCATTGCAGTGATTAAAAGAGCCTTGTGTCAAAGAAGAACAGAATTGACCCAAAACACTACTGCCCATAATTGGGGTGCTGTGGGACCCCCATATACTCCACCAGCTCCACTAATGACAGCTGAAGCCCTGAGAAGCAGGCTGTCTCCTCCTCTTTCACTCCTTCCCACCATGTCTGACCATCACACCGATCTCGAAACAAGTCTCCTTCTGAAAGAAAATGATCTTCAGCATGCTAACCGCTTTTCAGCGCCAGGAGCGCCATCTGCCCTGATACTAGCGCGGAAACTGAGGGGCAGATTTACATGCCCGTTGCGCCTCGTTTACGCCGCTGTTGCGTCACTTTTGTGACGCAGCAGCGGCGCAAAAGATGCGCCATGGTGAGAGATAGTTACAACATGACGCATCTGGGAGATGCGTCAAGTAGTAAAGCCCTGCGCCTTAAAGAGGCGTTCCGATACGGGGGGCGCGTTCCTGCAGAGAAACGCCTCCTAAAAGAGGCTGAGTGAAATCTACAAGATTTCACTCAGTCACTTTTAGGCCAATGCTGCGTCAAAACCCTGCGCCTGCTTGAAGCAGGAGTAAGGCTTGACGCAGCATTGGAAGAATAGGCACCCCAGAGCATTGTGCGCTTGCGATGCAACTCCAGCAATTCGCTGCCTTTACGGCACAGATGCCTGACGCATCTGTGCCGTTTTTGCCCCATGGTGGGCCGCATTGTAAATGCGGCGCATCATGGGTGGCGGAGGCATGGCGCACAATAAGTGGCGCATCCCTGCTGATATGCAGGGATGCGCCAGTAATTGTAAATCGGCCCAGAGTCCCCAGGACTTCTTTTTATTGTAAAACATTCCTGATTGCGCTGCAGTGGCCCCTGGGCTAAAGTGTCACTGCGTCAGTTTCATCAATGACGGCTTCAGCCTCCCTGACACCGGACTACACGGGCTCCGGTCTCACACATTCCCCTCCCCCCCCTTCCCTCCCTCCCCTCCCTCCCCTCCCTCCCCTCCTCCCTCTCCCTCTCCCTCTCCCGTCCCCTCCCCTCTCCCTCTCCCTCTCCCTCCTCTCAGTGTAATGTAAGTGCAGCCCCCTACCCCCGCCCTGCGAACACACCCACGGTGGCGGATGAGGGGGGGGGGGGGGGGGGGGGGGAGGGGAGGGCGAAGCAAAGAACTCGTCACAACGACCTGTACGTTTCTTTTTGTAAGTATGAAAATGTGCATGCCCCCCCCCCCCCCCATCTAAGGGCAACGAAAGTCGTTTCCAAATGAATCACAAGTTGAACTGTCACCTGAAGAACCCAGCTGGTCTTTTCAGAAGATCATCGGATGTACAGCCATCTTTCATAGAAGAGCCTCAGACTTAAACTTTATTCTAACTCATTGTAGATCTTAGAGTTAACCTAAGATGTCCAATAATTCCACTCATTGTTGTTATCATCACCACACGTAGTGCAATGCATACCAACAAATGAAATAGTCTTACATCCACTAACCATTGTATGCTGTCAAGAAACACCCTTTTATTATATTCTCAACAAAACTTACGAAAAATACGGTGACGATGAATATCCATCACAACTAGTGAAAGAAAATGTCCGTCTGTCTCACCAAAACACGTGCGTGAAATATTTCTTAGTCTTAAATGTCACTTTTTTCACATAATATTGAACCAAAAGTTTTTGGTTTCTTTGCAGTGGCTTCTGGGTATGCAAAATTCACCAAAAGACAGCTGGATGTTGTCAGGCAGACTGCCCTCTGGTAACAGCAGGTGGTACTGCACCTGGTGTTTGGTAGATAGTTCAATTTATCCCTCCACCCCCTACTAACTCACTCTCACAAGCACACGCACTCTCTCTCTTCTCTCTCTCTCTCTCTCTCTCTCTCTCTCTCTCTCTCTCTCTCGCTCTCTCTTTCTCTCACACACAAACACTCTCTCTCTCTCTCTCCCGCACTCTTTCTCTCTTTCTTTCTTTCTCGCTCTCACACATCCTCTTGTAATGTCGGGTTTCACCCCCAAATAAGCACTGGAGCCACAGTGATGATCGTTGGTATTTATTTAGCTTAGATTCCTAAAGAGCGCCGAGCACGTCTTTCTGTTGCCGGCTTTCGCGCTTCTGCCTCGCTGCGCGCGCAGCCCAAACATGGCCGCCAGCACGTCACGTAGCCTGCGTGACGTGCAACACTAGAACGCTCGCTACATATCTCCCCTTTTTTCCCAATGCAAACAATTTAAACTTACAGTTCCCCACTCATGTCATATTCTCTGAATCTCGCTGGCTTGACCACCGCTCTGCCCCTCCTGGTCAGTCTCACCGGGGTTGTGGCGGTCGCTCCTTCGCTTCTGTCTCTACTCTCTAGCGCAGCCGCGCTAGCTTCTCCATCACTCCGGTCCTCTTCGATCAACTGCTCCTGGTTGGCTTCACCAGTCTTTGCTTTTTGTTGTTCTCCTCTCGTGTCAGGTTCTTCCTCCCACTGTTCATGTGGGGTATTTCCTCCTACTTCATCTCCCCCTTCTGTTCCATCATTGTTCCAGCACAGAACCTTATTGCACCTGGCCATGTGGTCCTGCGACCACACGTTTCCGTTGCTCAGCAAGGCCGCTCTGCCCATTACTTCCTTCACCTGCATGGGCTTGCTGTATTTGCTCTCTCCTTTCCTTTGTAGAGTGGCCAGTTTTACTCGCACCCATTCTCCTTTTTCTAATCCCGTGTGCTTCACGTTTCTTCGTGTGTCTGGTGTACACGGTTTGGGCTTTCTCCAAGTTGGCACGCACTACTGCTGGTGACCACTCGCTCTGGATTATTTTCTCCTTCCATACCCTGTTGTCTTGGGTGAATGGTTCGCGACCTCTCAGTATCTGGAATGGGCTGTAACCAGTCCCTGTGGGGGTGATCCGGAACGTCCACACCATGTGCCAAATCTCCTTTTCCCAGTCTTTGTTGTCCGAGATAGCAGCTTGAACCGACCCCATCACCACTCTGTTAAAACATTCCACCAACCCGTTCCCAGCCGGGTGGTAGATGAAAGTGTGTTTCGCTATGATGCCATTCCTTTGCATGAATTGGGACCATTTTTCTGACCTGAATTGGGGGCCATTGCCGCTGAGGATGCATTTGGGATGCCTTCCCTTACAAACATGTCGGCTAGGAACTTTACAATAGTCTCTGTGTCCATCGCTTCATCTATCCTCAACTCCGGCCACTTGGAATATCGATCCACAATGACACAGATGTGTTTCTGGACTCCATATGCGTCTAGGATCGGGCCTAGGATGTCTACGGACAGTTCCTCCCATGGATTCCTCGGGGGGTCGAATTTACCCAGTGCTGGACGCAGTGGTTTGAGTGTCTTGTCTGCGCCTTGACACCGTGTGCATTCCCTGACATGCCTCTCGGCCCTTATATCCATTCCCGGCCACCAGTAATTTTGCTTGGCCCTCAATTTGCGCTTGCCGATCCCCAGGTGTCCCTCATGCAGTATGTCCAGTAATTTGGGGATGACGTTGCTTGGGGGTATGACCTTCTCTCCCCTAAACACAAATACGCCTTGGTCGTCTATGGACAGTTCTTCTCTGACCTCGAAATATGGGTTGAGTTCCCCTCGGGTCTGCTTCTTGTCAGGCCATCCTCTAGTGACGTGTGATTTCACTTCTTCTAGCACCAGGTCTTCCTCGTACGCCTGCTTCCATTCCTGGTGACTAATGGCCGTCTCTTGGTCTCCTGTGAGTGCTACCCATTCTTCTGCCCCGGATTTGTCTTCCTCGCTAGGCTCCATGGCTGCTGCCCTGCTTAAATAGTCTGCCACTCTGTTCTTGCTCCCTGGAATGTACTCCACATCGTACCTGAACTCCAGCAGTTTCAGCGTCATTTTTGAGATCCGTGGCGTTGCGTCGGCATGTCCACTCGATGTAAGCACTTTCAGTAGGGGCTTGTGGTCCGTCCTCAATCGGAACCTTGTGCCCCATAGGAAATGTCTGAATCGGGTCGTGGCCCACACTACTGCCAGCATCTCCTTTTCGATCACGCTGTACTTCTTTTCTGTGTCACTCAGTGTGCGGGATGCGAAGCTTAGTGTTTCCAATCTTCCTTGGCCTCGGTCTTGCATGAGAACTGCTCCAAGCCCCTTATCACTGGCGTCGGTGGTCAGCACTGTTCTTCCGTGGGGGTCGTACCCTTGCAGCGGTATTGCTCCTGCCACTTCCTTCTTGATGATATCGAACTCCTCTTGTGCTTCCTTCGACCAGTGAAATTCTGTGTTTTCTCTCGTGAGTAACCTCATGTGGTGAGTCTTGGAGGCGAAGTGCTGTACAAATTTTCCGTAGTACTCTGCCATTCCAATGAATGATCTTACTTCTTCCTTGTTGGATGGCGGGGGCGCCTCACAGATCGCCTTCACGTTTTCTGCCTTCGGAGTTACTCCTCGCACCCCTATTTCGTGTCCGAGGTAGGTCACCGACTCCATTCCAATTCGGCATTTGGCCCATTCTGCTGTGAGGCCCTTCTTTTCCAGGATCCCTAGTACATCTCTGAGTTTCTTGTCGTGGTCGGGTCTGTCTCGCCCCATCACCAGTATGTCGTCCTGGAAATATTGGACACCGGGTGTGTCCTTAAACAATTGGTGCATCAGTTTTTGGAACACGGCAGCTGCCGAGGCCAGCCCGAACGGCATACGGCGGAACTGATAACACCCAAATGGGGTGATGAATGAGGTGAGTTTGCGGCTCTCCGGGTGTAGGGCGATCTGGTGGTAGGCGGAAGTCAAGTCTATGGTGGAGTACCATTTGATCCCCCTGGTGCTGGCCAACATCTCCTCTATTCTGGGTAGGGGGAATCTCTCTACCACTATGTTCTTGTTCAATTCGCGCAGGTCAAGGCACAGGCGGACCTTGCCGCTGGGTTTCTTAACCACCACCAGTGGCGCCAGCCACTCGGCGCACGTGATGGGCTCGATGATCCCTTTCTTCTCTAATTCCTGCAGTTCGATCTTCACTTCTTCCCTTACCGCCAACGGAATGTTCCTCACTTTGTGGGCCACCGGCACCGCGCCCTCTTTAAGAATGATTTTGTGTGCAAATTTCTCCAATTTTCCCACCGTGCCTCCGAAGACCTTTGGAAATTCGCACATCCATTTGTTGAGGTCTGGCCATGCGTCCAGTTCCGTTAGTAGGATTTGCTCCTTACCTCCCGGGTCCAACTTGATGCCTAAGTCGCCTTGGTCGAGCCATCCTAGGACTGAGGGGCCTTTCTCTGACACGTAGAGCTTGCAATAGGCGGTTCGTCCTCTGAATTCAAAGTTTAACGGCCTGAATCCAGCCATTGGTATGCGGTCCCCATTGTAAGTGACTGGGCAGATGTCCAGTTTTTCGAGTTCGGGGCCCAGCTGCAGTGCAAACTTCTCCTCCCACACCGCTCTCTGGACGATGGTGTAAGGTGAGCCGGTGTCTGCCACCACTTGGATCGTAACTCCTCCTATCAACATCTCCAGGACCGGCTTCATTGTCCTTTTGCCGTCGACCCCCAGAATTTGGCCTTCCACACTCAATATCTCGTCATAGATGCAGAGTACCGTTATGACCTCCTCCTCGGCACCATCTTCTTGTTCTTCACCTTCTTGACCAACGAACTTCACGGTTCCCTTGGAGGTCTTTTTCCGACATACTTTCTCGTAATGGCCGATTATTCCGCAAAACATACACTTGGCGCGAAACGCTGGGCACTTCCTGTCGTGCGCCTCGTGTGACCAGCTTCCGCATCTATAACATGGCCTTCTGTTGTTTCCCGCTTGTTTTCCTGGTGGGCCTGAGTTGCCTTGCCATCTGCCTGGACCCTTCTCTGACGACTTCCTGTTCTGGTGGTCTCTTCGGTGCTCCTCATTGTCCACCTTGTTCACCATGACACTGGGCGCTGTTTCTTTTCGCGTCGCCACTGCACATCGGCGCGCTAGTTCGGCCCTTTTGACGATGACTAGCACTTCTTTGAGCGTAGTGTCACCACTAGCCTATAATTTGTCCTGCACGGTCGTGCACGTGGTGTGCATCACCACCTGGTCCTTTATGAACTCATCTTCCCAGTTGGCGTACCTGCACAAGGATGCCAGCTTCCTCAGTGCCGCCACGTATTCCTCTATCGTCTCTCCTGGCTGTTGCTTCCTCTGTTGGAAGTTGAATCTGTCTACTGAGACGCATACCATTGGTCTGAAATGCTCGTCTAAGTCTTCAATAGCATGGGTGTATACATCATCGTCTGTGGTCGCTCTCTGTTTTGGAACCAGGCTTTTGTAGATCCTCAGGCCTTCTGGGCCTAGATTCAATAGCAAGATGCGTTTCTTCCTCGGGGGTTTAAATTTTTCTTCGTTTTCATCCTCTAGGACCCCAATGAAATTATAGATGTATTCCTTCCAGTCCTCCCACTTCATAAGTGGTTCTCCGGGCCTGGGTAGGAACTGAACCGGCGCCATTGCGAATCCAGCTTGCGCGCTCATTTTCTCGCTCTTGACCGTTGGCTGCGCGCTTCCTTGACCTCTCGGGCTTCCTGGAGTGTTGTCTTGCTCTTCCTCGTTCACTTGGAGTTGGGGACTGTCTGCCTCAGCCCCTTCCCGCTTATGTGAGGTATCCAGCGTGGTCCCCCTTGACCTGTGGGTCGTGGCTCGCTTTGGCGCGCTTTCTGCCGCGGTTCCAGCCGGTCTTCTCACTGTGGGCTATTCTTCTTGCTCTTCTGAGCTCCTAGGGCTCTGCCACGCTCTTTAGGGTGATCGTGTGGGGTCACGTCAATTTCTTCTGGCCCCTTGTCCTTCTGGTGGACTGGCACTGTGTCTCTATCTGGCTCTGCATGCGCTGCTATTCCTTCGGTGCTGTGAGGGGGGTGGGGGGTCTGCTATCCCACTCTCGTCGCCATTGTAATGTCGGGTTTCACCCCCAAATAAGCACTGGAGCCACAGTGATGATCGTTGGTATTTATTTAGCTTAGATTCCTAAAGAGCGCCGAGCACGTCTTTCTGTTGCCGGCTCTCGCGCTTCTGCCTCGCTGCGCGCGCAGCCCAAACATGGCCGCCAGCACGTCACGTAGCCTGCGTGACGTGCAACACTAGAACGCTCGCTACACCTCTCTCTCTCCCTCTCTCTCAAAATGAAACAGCAGCAAAGATCAATGGTTTGGAATTTGAAATGAAAATGCTGGGTCTTATTTACAAGCCCCTTGCGCTGCCTGTACGCCTCTTTTTCCCATATTAAAAGTGATGCACCGGCGGCGCAAGGGGTTTGTAAATAAGCCCCAAAATGTATAAAGCGCTCGAATGCCTGGAGAAATCTACGTAAGTCAACGTGGAAAATGTGGAAAGACTGGCTCAGTGAGTGAGGGTGACTTTCAGGCAACCATTGGCTAAAATACAAGGGGCCTTATTTACAACAAAACGATGCAGCGCGGAGCGCAAGCCAGATTGCAGCGTCGCGCTGAGTCCTTTTCAGAGCACAGGGATGCGTTATAGTAACAACAATATCACGCATTCCTGTGCTTTCCCCTGCGCTGAAGCACAATTGGCTGCCATGCACCAGTGCAGGCACTCATGCGTGACGTTGCAAGGGTGCCTGCGCTGCGGGTGTGATTTCCCCTTCCTGCC
Source organism: Lissotriton vulgaris (assembly GCF_964263255.1). NCBI lineage: Eukaryota > Metazoa > Chordata > Amphibia > Caudata > Salamandridae > Lissotriton > Lissotriton vulgaris. Next base: position 662,223 of record NW_028250362.1, on the reverse strand, counting down.
CTTAAACAATCATTGATTGCGTTTTCCTCGTTCTACGAGGGCTGCAGAAGGCAGCACTCATAGAAAGAAGAAAAAACAAGGAGAAATAAAAGTCGGGCATATTTACAAGCCCCTATCGCCACCACAGTGTCACTGTCCTCGTCGCTATGGCGGCAAAATGGGCTTCTCCTTAATCAGAATGAGGCGTTAAGATACTTAGCGTGGCTTAACACCGCCTTGTGAATAAGACACCCTTTCATGCTATACTTAGCATAAGGCGCGGGCAAGGGGTGTTGTGGTGGGCGTTCAAATAATACAACACCCTTTTGGTGCTGCCCCATATTTACAAGGGAGGCGTAAATAGGAGGCAGCGCCAAAATTAAGACCAGGTAAAACCTCGTCTTACCCTGGCGCAACTAGGAGAAATGTTTAATTTCTCCTTGTTTTTGCTGTTTCCATGTGTGCAGCCTTGTGCAGCGCACATAGAAGCACCAAAACGCCATTGATTGTTTATGTGCAGGAGGAAGGTGTCCCTTCCTGCACATAAACAATCATTATATAAAATAGGAGTTTGGCACATTGAAATTTTAAAACGCATTTCAGATTGTTCATGTGGACGAAGGGACACCTTCCTGCACATAAGCAATCATTCCCCTAAATGCAAGCACCCGTGCACTATGGTGCAAGGGAGCCTGCATTGGTGCTAGGCAGCTAAATTAGCGCCAACACCGGTGAAAACGCAAAGCTGCACCGTATTCTTGTAAATACGGTGCAGCCCTGCATTTCACAACTGGCAGTGCGCGGCATTAAGCCAAGAAGGCTAACTCGGCGCTCCGCCACATCCTTGTAAACATTCCCCAAAAGTGTTTATTCTCGCTGTGCATCCGTACGCTTCCCCAAGGGAGACGCAGGATTCTGACGCATTCCCAGGTTTACGAAACGTTGTAAATCTGGGAATGCGTCAGGTCCACAGCAAAACCCATGGCACGCACTTTCATGCAAAGTGATGATTAAAAAGGGGACGTAAATCCAAGGGCTTGAAAAGCCACGCAGGGCGGCTTTGCGTGGCCTTGTAAATATGGGCCAGCACACTGTGCTGCGTAAAACAAAAGTGGTGCACCAGCGGCGCAAGGGGCTTGGAAAGAAGCCCCCTGGCTTTTTAGGTTTTCCTGAATTGAAGAAGATTTCTCATTTTCTTTAGTTTCAGGGGTGGGGTATTCCATAATTTGGCTGCACAGGTGACAAAGCTTCTGCCTCCCCAAGAGGATTTTGGAATTTGGGAAAAATTACGTTCTTGGCTGCGGATGAGCCAATGGCCTATAGAGGATGTACCAAGAAAAGCTGCATTTAAGGTACTCAGGGCCTGAATAATGAAGTGCTTTAAAGGCAAGGCACAATTAGGTCTGATTCTGTGCAATGTTCGCTTCTTAAGCCAGACTGAGTGGGGTCAAGCAGATTATTTGCATTTATAGAGGAGGCCGGCTCTAGATTCATGGCTTTCTCTGCTATCAGCTCACAGCAACCTCTCAGCAAATGTACTCTACTCTTTTACTATAAACAAACCCTACACACATTTTAATTCCTTAGTACCCATAACAAGTCCACACAAGCCACACCTTTACACCCTTCTACCCCAACTACCTCATATTTGTACCTTCACACACGGACAAAACACCACTCTATCCTATTCCACCAACCAATTCATTTATCCAGTGCTTAATTTCTAAAATAAATAAGTGCCAGGGCCCTCGTCAGGAGGCCACTGCTGCTTGAGCCACCCATTGCCCCTGCTACCGCTGCCAATGACAGTACCAACACAACTACTGACCATCACACTGCTACAAGTGTGACAATTCTGACAATTCCAGCTATAAGAACGGCTTGGGAGGCAGGTATTAGTCATTTTAAACACATATTGTAATAATAACCAGCAGTAGTTGTGTTCTCTAAATTAGACAAACATCACCACCATGCGACAGCCTCTCATAAGTGCAGTGCTGACAATTATGTGCCGGTACCCAGCACCGGAAAACATTGGCTCAAATTACCCACTGCACTTATCACAAACACGACCCAAATCCACTCCATATTTTATTGTATACCATCCAGATACACATTCCCTGGTCTAATTTATATTAACAAACCCCTTTCTGTCATCAACAAACCTATACTCAGCCTTCCATCTTTTCATCCACCAACTCCCTTCTCCTCTTTTTACCACAAAAACACAATCACACAACCCTTATACTCCACCGGACGCATTATCTCTTTTACCAAATAAATCGAACACACTCTTAACTCTTGTTCATCCATTCACACACACCACATACGCTCTTTTCTAATACACATTTCCACTCCCTTTACCTTGCAACTTCCAAAGAAAACAAAAAACATCATTACCTCCTCTCACTACTCCTCAAAAACAAAACAGATTACACACACCAGCACAACAAAATCTCACACACAACATCCCATAATACTTTCTGTCACAAACTACAAACATATACCACTCCCACCTTCCTGACTAAACAGATAATACACACCCTAACCCAACTCAAATGGCAATCTTTCTCTCTTTCCCCACACCTATCACATATACAGCAGTACACCAACTCTCTTTTAACTGCCTCTTACCCATTGGACAATTTAAAACCTTACAACATGACCCAGGTGCTGCTCTGCCACCCCTAACTCATACACCTTCCACCCTAAATACACACAAACAAAAAAAGCAACATGCCACTCTCCACAACTTCGCTTCTCCATCTCTACTGCACAACAAGCCTACTCTTCCAAAACAACATAGCTCACCAACTCACTCTCAACCACCATCTCCACCACCTACACACGCAGACCCATTATTGTGCCTTCTCGGCCTGCTGGACCAAGAACACAGTACAGAACAGCGACACTATTGCTATCCGCATTCAGCTAATACCAGCACTAACGGCAAACTCGCTACAAGACCACAAAATACTGCTTGCTCTTCTACAAAACAGTCACACCATCACTAAAGCACATTTTCTAAACTGCCTACGAAAAAGGCTCAATCACTGTAAGAAAACAAGCATCACATCTACGACCTTCTCACTGACACAGTGGGTGCACCCAAATCTATACTACTATTATAAAGAGAGAACTTGCACCTTTTGGCCAGGTAAACTCGGGAACCACAGCACCAATCACAACACCCAATACAGCGTTGGAAAGGGCAGTTGCAGCAGAAGGACATAGGCTATGCAGACGCCCACCATATACATTTAAAATGTAAAAGAACCGTGCCAGCAAAGTAGTCCCTTGTGGGCGTGTCTGCATTGTGCTGTGGGTGTGTGCTGGGGGCGTGACAATCGCTGGGGGCATTCTGTCACAAGTGTTGTTTTTTCTTCCCAGGTTCTATACATTCCTGCTCCCTTTAAATAGTAATTCGGTGGAGGTCCCTTTCTCTTAGAACCACCCCAAGCACAGTTATGGGCAAAAATACAACTAAAAGGCCCTGCAAAGCATTATGGGAGAAGCTTAGCATAATTTTTAGCATTCATGAAAGGGTTTCAATGTTTTTGAATTTTACTCATCAGGGACGTCTTGGGACGACGAGGTGAACTGCAGCTTGATGTGTAATATTTTAAATGCTATTGCATTTGCCTCATCAGGGACATCTAGGGACCATGAGGTGAACTGCAGCTTGATGAATAATATTTTAAATGCTATTGCATTTGCCTCTTGGGGACAACTGGGGAGAACGAGGTGAACTGCAGCTCTTTGTAGAATTATTTGGATACTATAATATTCACTTCCCACTGCTAATCTCATCCCATAATGGTTTGCAGGGGCTTGATCTCAAAATCATCACCTCTCTCACTGCTTGCTGGAAGTTAATTTCACTTTTGTGAAATGACTATATGCATTTTAGCATGTAGAAATACTTGTTATTTTACCTTGAATATATGAGGTTTCTGTTTTAATAATTGGAAATCTGACGGAACGAAATATTGTGAATTTATTGTACCAAGTTTGCGCTAATTCCGCCCACCCCTACTTTAAATACCCCTGCACCCCATAATCATAACCCACCCTTACTCTATAAAATACCCCAACACCCTTAAACACTATTATCTTAACCGTATAAATCTACCCTGTACCCCAAAACCCAAACCTATCCCTAAACCCTCAAAATACCCCGGTACCCCAAAACCAAAACCTAGCCCTGAACACTATAAATACCCCTGTACCTCAAAACCCAAACATACCTCTGAACCCTTAAAATACCCCTGTACCCCAAAGCCCAATCCTACCCATGAACCCTAAAATACCCCTGTACCCCAAAACCCAAACCTAGCCCATAACCCTTAAAATATCCCTGTACCCCAAAACCCAAACCTACCCCTGAACCCTAAAAGTACCCCTGTACCCCAAAACCCATACCTAGCCCAGAACTCTAAAATACCCCTGTATCCCAAAACCCAAACCTAGCCCTGAACCCTAAAAATACCCCTGTACCCCAAAACCCAAACCTAGCCCTGAACCCTTAAAATACCCCTGTACCCCAAAACCCAAACCTACCCCTGAACCCTAAAAATACCCCTATACCCCAAAACCGAAACCTAGCCCTGAACCCTAAAAATACCCCTGTACCCCATAACCCAAAACTATATCTGAACCATTAAAATACCCAAAGACCCGAAAACATATACCTCAGTACCCCAAAACATATACCCCTATACCCATACTTGCCTTATCCAAACATTTTTAAAAAACATGCTTTTACCATTCATGCATTTACAACGAATTTCGTTGTAAATGTATGCTTGGTAAAAGCATATAAAATGTAATGCCATGCGTTATAATGGCATTGCGGAGTCATGGTACTTTTGTAATGAAAGTATGCAGAGTGATGGAATGCGGAAAGAAATTTGCGGAATAATGGATGTTTACCCTCCCCCGGTAAGTACATTGGTGGCACGGCTGCCCACATCTCCAGAAACATACTCTTATTTTTTCACCACCAATTGGAAAAATGCACAGGTCTCTCTCATTGATGCCCAGCACCGACATACACTTTTAGACACACCTCCCACCACAAGTTCTAGAATTGCGAACTTTAGAGCTGGGGAGCTACGTTCGAATCTCGGCATCAGCTCAACATCCTGTGATTCCAGGCAAATCGCTTTGTCTCCCCGTGCCTACCACAAATCAATGTGTTCTTCTGTAATGTAAATTGTGCTCATGCCATGTTGTCGAGTTCGCGCTATATAATATTGCAAGGAAAAATAAAGTAAGGAAACTCGAGTTCACACACTACTGAACGCTCACTCTTAAGTGCATCAGCAGTGCACTGTGAATCGGAGCGTTTCACAGGCCTGTCACAGATAAGAAATGCTATCAAAAGGAAATCCTACGAAACAATATACTACTGGCCGGCAGCAATTCATACCCGGACAACGTCGGGACGGGCTGCTAGTGCTGAAATAAAAAGAAGTTAAAAAAAACTATCACACAAAATTGTAAAGGCAAAAGAGGAGGTGGTGTAGCTGTTGTATTCAAGCAAACATTAAATATCACTAAAGCTGACAAAGTCTCTATACAAGTTTGTGAGACCCTCTTCACCAGATGCAACCCTACACCATCTCCCTCCTGTAACTTCCTGCTCCTAAAGGCCTCCCCCAAGCAATTCAACATTCCCAGACACAATTCTGGACAGAGTTTCAAACCGTTTAATACTACACTCCAACCTATGCATTTTGGGTGACTGTGAGAAGATGGTCAGGTATATGCTGTCCACTAATTAAAGTGGGCACCTTTCACCTGTCCAAATGACTCTTATGATGTATAAGGTCAAAGATAAGATAACCTTTAGAAAGCTATCCTAGTGGTAGCTGTGGAGAGCAGCCTTCAGGCTTAATCTTGAAGGAATGGAAAGCAGCATGTTTGACCAGAATATCACCTTTAGCTTTAATTAATGGAAAGAAGACCCACACTGTAGTTATAAAAATATGTATTTCTTAGTATAACACTCTCTAGTATCCTTTACACGAGGATACATAATAAAGCACATAGGGGCATATTACCAACAGTTAGCGATATTTATCGCTAGCTGAGCTTAGCGTTAGTTTATTTAACGCCGCGCTTCGCCCAATATTATCGCTGAGATAACGTCCTATTACCAATGTTTATCTCAAAAGCGATAATATTGCAGGCGTTAGCGTGAATATCGCTGGAAAACCAGCGGTGTTCGCGCATTAGCGTGCAAATGCTGTTAGCCATGTTATCCACCTCCCATTGGATAACATGGCTAAGAACTGGTATTTGCAGACATTAGAGTTTGGCGATATTCGTGCTTAGCGCGAATATTTCCATTGCTTCGCCTTTCTTGGTAATAGGCGACAGCGAGGTTAGCGATTGCTTACAGTCGCTAACCGATTGGGTACGCCCACTTTGCATGTAATTAGCGATAAATATCGCTGACATGCAAAGCAGGCCTCAAACCGCTCGCTATCGCCTACAAGCTGTCGCTAACTGGTGTTAGCGACAGCTTGGTAATAGGGCGATGGAATTATCCTCGCTTAGCGGCCGAAAACGTCCGCTAAAGCGGCGATAATTCAATATAGCCACCCTTGGTAATATGCCGCATAATACTTTAGCACAGAGACAACATTAAGTAGCAATAATACACAGTGGGCCCAGAGGGGGACCAAACCATGTACTAAAATAGTGGTATAAGAACCACGGATCGAGTCAAGACAAAGTCTAGCGGGTGTAGCAATGCTGGGACCCCAATTTACCGCCCAAGGTGACTACGTAGGGACCCCAAGGAGGATGGATGCAATGTGACTACAGGACCGCGCGCGCTGTACAATTCAATGGGAGAGTCGCAGTTGCAGTTTTAAGGTTTAAAGACCCTTCCCAAAGGACTAGGAAGAAACCCCATGGAAGTTAGGAGGTTGAAGAGACACTCCACCCATGGATACCCAAGTTCCCAGGTTACCTATCCCAGGGAAGCCGGGTGCATAGGCCTGAAGTGGCTTCAGAAACTGACATCAATCTCAATGGAAGTCTTCAAACAATAGTCACTGCAGGGAAGAAGAAAAGTGTCCGGTGGAATCCAAGGATGGTTTCTTGATTGATGGAATCTGAAAGCAGAGGGGACAGAGTCTGGGTCACTGGGAGTGAGCAGGGTTTCGGAAGACGGGTGCCCACCGATGTTGGGTGCTGCAGGTGAGAAGATGAAGAATTGACTCTTCAGCCATGAGGACCAGGAGGCGTCGACGACAACCAGGAGCCAGGCACGAGCAGTCCGGAGAAGTATGTCAAGTGCTGAGGGGTCAGTTTTTGGCCGGAACACCAACAAGCCTTGGCAGCGGTAACCCATGAAGAAGGAAGCGTAGGGTCAGAGTTCAGCCCAGCAAGGACAGAGGGCCTCACCAATTGCAGGGGAGTCAGGGCAGGCATGGAGCAACCAGGGAAGCCCAGAAAAGCAAGGTTGAGCCTCACAGGGACTCACAGGCCGGAGGCACAGGAGTTGCAAGGGTACCTCAGGCAGTATCAAAAGAACAACAGCTTGCAGGGCACAAAGTGCAAGGAGGTCAAAGTCCATTTGTGGAAATGTGCGCAGAGGTAAGGCCTATTGACAGCATGAAGTTGGGGAACGCCAACAAGCATATGCACTTGCAAATCGATGTGGTGCACAGGGGTGCGGGTTATGCAGTCCCCACGAGGAAAACTGGCCTCAAACTTGTTGAGAGGGCGTCTCAGCTTCAAGGAATTTGGAACTTACCTCCTGTGTTGCTGGAGTCTTCAGAGTCCTCAGGAGCTCAGGGGCAGCAAGCCAGTCAGTTGCGGTTTCGGTGCCTGCAGTTGCATTGGAGTGACTCCTTCACCCCAAGGGAGATCATTTGGTTGTCTTTAGTTCACCACATGTCCTGCACAGAGCTTGTATGGAGCAAAGGAACGGACAAAGCTTTGGACGGAGAGGGAGACAAAGTCGACCCAGTCAAGGTCCAGCGAAGTCCAAAGTGTCCTGAAGGTCAAAGTTAGTGGTTTCTTCTTGATAGAATCGTGTCCATGGAAAATCTAAAGACCTACAGCCAGGTAACCCTTTTGTTCCCACGGGAGAGGGTTGGTCAAATTCAGGGGGCCGACCCAGTGGATGTTCTGGACAATGGAGAGGATACTCCTCTGTCTTTTGTCCATTTTTAGCCAGAGCAGGAGCCAATGGCTCCCAGAACTGGTTTGAGCTGGCCATGTCTGAACTGGGGTGGCTGAGTGAGCTAAAGAATGGTAATGGATTAAACCCAGATCAGTTGACTGGGGGTGAGTCTTTGATTTGCTCAAACGCTCCGTCCATCATCCCCTTTTGTATCACTTTGTTCGCCCTAAGTTGGCAGGGTATGCTCAGTCGTGAGTCCCTTGCTCACTTGGCCACTGGATTCAAGATAGCCTGGCTGATGAGGATTATGTATTCTAAACCGGTCCCAGGATGCTTGTTTCCGGTTCAGGAAGACATGGCTTGGCAGTTCGGGCTGGACTGTTCCCATGAGGCACAGGGTCAGACTGATTTGAAAATGGCCATGTCTGAACTGGGGTGGCTGAGTGAGCTAAAGAATGGTGATGGATTAAACCCAGATCAGTTGACTGGGGGTGAGTGTTTGATTTGCTCAAAAGCTCCGTCCATCATCCCCTTTTGTATCGCTTTGAGCTGGACCATGAACGAGGGTGCCCCTGCTGCAGATTTTTAGGCACTTGGAAGTGCCCCCAACGAGCCCCAGTACACTAAATCTTGTCTGGGAGGTGGTCACACCTCCCTATGACAGGATGTCTATTGTGCTGCCTTCCCCTGCTTGAGCTTGGTTCAGCATCAGGAGGGCAGAAATGTGTCTAAGGTCGGCAGCATCCATTTTGTGCTGTCCGGGTTGAGAAGGCTGACCAGTGACCCCACAAAGCTCGATTCAGAAGGGTGAAATCATACCTCCCGCACCAGTTACTGGTGTAGAGGTATGAATTCCAAGGTGTTCGATACCAAACACAATATGCTTTGTCTCAGCAGTTTTCAAAATAGCATTTACCGCGAGGTTATAATGCACCTCTACCTATAGGGCTGGCTGAGTCACAGACAACCTGGGATAATGGTCTCCGAAGGCTGCAGAGGGGCCCTGCTCATGCATCACCACCCTCTCATGTAAAACCCAGCTCCCTGCCTTCAGGATTGTTAAGGCCTGCTACAGGAGTGACTTATACATTTTCAGTGTAGTGACATATAGATATAGTAAACCTAAGGTAAGTGGTGCAAGCACCATCTTAGAAAGGCTTCAGTGGCAAACCTGGAGTTCCATTTTGCATGGCCACTCATGAGTGCCATAATACAGGCTTCAGCCCATGGGAGGCCTCTGGGGTACCTATGCTCTGGGTACATGTGCACCATATACTAGGGACTGATAAGGTTACCTCAGTATCCAAACTGGAGTGTACCTAGTACACAACATAGCCAATGTAGTGAGAAAGCATATAGATTGGGCTCCTGATCAGCTGGATCCCAGTCAGACTAGTCAGAAAACAGTGCAACATCAGCAAAAAGTGGGGGTAACCATTAGAAGCAGATCCTACTTTTCTACAGTGACCTAAACATTCCGTTTGACAAACTCAATATGCCCCATCCACAAACAATTATCACTTGCCTAGACGCACTAATAATAATAATGATCTTTATTTAGATATAAAACATATCTTTAAAAGAATTTACAGATTCACAGCCTGACCGAATATTAGAATAAAAACTTCTAGAAATAACAACACAAGTTTAGATATGAAGGCACAATCCATTAACAAACATTGTAAAAACAGGGATTTTATCTCATAGTGTATTTTAAAATCACAAAAATTGAAACAAGGCGCCAGCTTGCATTAGTTATAACCAGATTTTGTCTAACATTGCTAAGGATAATGCCAGTTAATGCTGTTTTCGGTGAAAAGAAAAGGATTGGGCACTTTAGCATGGTCTCCTTAGGTTAAAGATGTGATATGCTCGCAGGATAAATTTTATACATTTTATGTTTAGCGCTGTGTTTTCCGGGTTCAAAGCTGCCATGATGGCTTGCCTGCAGGTCCGAACACCCAGCCTATTCCATTCTTATTTTAAACCAGACCTGCGTTCTGTGTTAAGGGCTGGGCAAAGGCAGGTTACATGCAACATGGTTTCCGCTGTTTCCCCACACCCTCTACAAGAGAGATCTTCCGATGTGCGTCGCCATGATGGTAAATCTTGCAAGAAACGCCAGTCACCCAGTCTGATGGCAATAAAGCTGCGTTTCAGGTATAATGGATATGTGCTGGCCAGATAGCATGCTGGGACCGGGTGTCTGTAGGAATTTATCGTGACCCAGGCGTGACTACGTTTCAGAAAGAGTGCTTTATCAGAGAGACGAGAACTCAATCTCACACATTTTTTATAGCTTTTTTAAATGCTATCTGGCCTGGGTTTAGGGCCCACAACTCGCTTGCTGACATTTGGTTAATGGCGTCTGTAAAGAGACGTCCGTACAGACCCCCCGGGTTTATCTGGCTAATTTCTTGCCAGACTAGGGATTCTAAAGTACCTGGCTCAGCTTGTCTTAACTTGTGACACATGTTAAGGTATGCCCCAGTGGCTGAGGCCTCGTAGTTTATTAGCCCCATCTCCAGCCTAATCTGTGCTGCAGAAGCGGTCTTTGGCAACCGGAGCACACCTTTATAAATTTTAGTGGTCTGTTAGTTCAGGGTTGTATTCATTTTACCACTGAAAATCTCAACGCCGTAGGATAGGGTGGGGCCAACCTTTGCTCTCATTACCTCCAAAAGGGGGGCTAAGGTTGGACCGGAAAGGTCTTTCGCAAGTTTGCCTAGTGACACCATTAGGGTCACAGCTTTAACTCCGATCTCTCTACGCTGTTTCTTGTAACTTCTTTTTGAGTCAAGGTGGACGCCTAGGTATTTATAGGACTGGCCAATTTCTAAACTAACATTATTGAATGACCAGCCGCCCCCTGTGTATCGTTTCTTGCCGAATGTAACTACTTGCATTTTCTTTAGATTAACCTCGAGTTGGTTGCTGATCGTATAATCGAACAGTTTATCGAGGAGTCTTTGCAACCCTACCCTGGTTAAACTAAAGAGAGCCAGGTCGTCGGCATATAAGAGATTGCTTAGAGTCTTGCCGCCCACCTTCGGAGAGTGACTATTAGTGTCGTCTAGGACCGCTGACAGATCTCTTACAAATAAGTTAAAAAGGAGAGGGGCCAGCACACATCCCTGCTTCACACCTCTAGTTGTCATTATTTTCCGTGAGAGATGTGTGCCGGTCCCCAACTTCACCTGCACCCACGTCCTAGTGTGGAGCTGAATTATTCCCTCTAGTAGTTTCTCTGGAATCCCCCACATCTTTAGTTTGGCCCATAGGGCCTCCCTGGGGACTCTATCGAATGCTGATTTGAAGTCGACAAAACAGCAATGAACTAATCTTGAGGTTGCAGCTGCCCTGTCGACTACAGTTGTTATTGCTAGCAAGTTGGTACGGGTTCCTGAGTGTGCCACAAACCCTGTCTGGTTCATTGGCAAAAGTTTATTGTCCTTTACCCATAACCTTAGGTCCTCTAGTAGAAGACCTGCATAATGTTTTGCCTCTATGTCCAGTAGGGCAATGAGTCTATAATTGCTCGGATGGGCGTGGGATCCAGATTTATAAATTGGGTGTATTATTGCTCCCCGCCATGAATCTGGAATTGTGGATGTTCTTAATGCATAATTGAAAAGGTTGGCCAATGTTCCTGACCAGAGGGTAATATCAGATTTAAACAAAGTTTGTGGCAGGCCATTTGGGCCTAGCGCCCCATCAGATCTTGCTTTTGACAATAGTTTCGAGACCTTTTCATGTGTTATACTCCACGAAGGACCATGCCCTTGACTGGTCTCACTTACGGTGGTGTTTCTAGAGGGGCTTGGATAATCAGGAGACTTAAAGTGATCAAGCAGGAAATTTGCCCAGTCTGATTCAGGGATGTTGGCCGACCCCGTACACACTGTTCCTAAGCTGGTGCGGTTAACAAGCGCCCAGAATTTCCTTGAGTTTTTTTGCTTACTTTCCCACACCAGTTTACTCCAGAATTGGTTTTCAAGTGCCCATTTGTCCTTTTTAATCGCTCACATAAATAATTTTTGTGAGGTTTGATAATTGGATATGCAATCACTGTTTCCCGGGGATTTGGTCAGTGCCCGCAGGGCCTTATTTCTTGTTTTCTTTAGTGACTTCGTCGTCTGCGATAATGTATATTGATGCGTCCAGGTTGCCCTTTGGGCTTGGTGCCTTACAGGGAACAGATGAATCAAGTGGGAGCATAACATGGACCATTGTTCGATTGGACTGGCCTCATGTTCCTGGCCCAGTCTTATTATGTCCGAGCTTGCCTCAAGAATATTCAAGCTAATTTCTTCAGTCCACTTTAGGCGCTTTAAGTTTTCTGTGTAGGTTCCCTGAAGTGTCGATGGTGCCATTTTGTAATACTCTGGGTTTATGTTGAAGACTGTGACCTGGGGCCTGTGATCACTTTCCATTCTTGGGTGTATTCTAAAGTCAATGATGCAATTTAACAGGGGTGCGGTGCAGATTGTATAATCCAGATGTGATTGCTTTGAGCCATTTGTCCATGTCCACTTTGGTGGAGTGTCCCCGGCTGTTCTGCCATTGATGACAAGATAACCTGCACTATAAAATTGGCTCACGCATAGATCGCCTAGATTACTTTGAGTTTGTATAAGCGGTTTAGTTTGCTTGGTGGCCTCGATGATTTGGATTAGGGGGGCCATCATCATCTGCTATGTTCCCCTGAAATAGGTAGGTGTTAAAGTCCCCAGTAACTATGCAGTCTGAATTGGGTTGGTCCGTGGCTATATCGTTCATAATCTCGGTTAGACGGGTCAGGTGGACCTTTTTTGTGCGTGTACTGGGGTTAGTGTACACATTTAAAAGAACGAGGGGGCGGTGTTTCCGCCAAGGATCGATCTTGACCCCTAGGATCCAGTCTTCCTTGAGGGGCCATCGCGTTATTCGGGCTTTTATAGAGTTTGATACATAAGTTGCCAGCCCGCCTTTCGAGTGGCCAAAGCGACTGTCCCTGGTTGCTGGATTCCATATCTCAGTGAACCCAAGCACTGGGTACCCCTGTAAAACCCAGGTTTCCTGTAGTGCTATTACTGAATGATTCCCCAAGAAAGATTGCGTATCTGGGTCCCCAATTATTTGGAGTAAACCACTTATGTTCCAGGAGCATAGTAGAGTAATTTGGTCTGATGGGGAGTTGGATGCTGCTCCTGACTGTGGTGGCTGTGCTGGAATTTTTGTGCCACTTGGCGTAATCATAGGTTTAACTGGTCATTCGTGGCTTTTAGTTGATAAAATTGCTGGGAGCCAGTCCCATCCTTGGCCAATGTCGTTGGTGGCTACTTCTCTGAGATGGATGCTGCAGTCTTCTTCTGGCCCTAAGGCATTTTTTAGAATTGAGTGGGTTTTTTCTTGACCTTTCTGCCTTGTTATCCCACTTTTTTTAGGTGATGAGTATGGGTACACTCGAATACCCCATTCCCTTAGGGTTGCTTTGTTGTTCAAAAACGTGGATGCCCACTTTGCCTCCTTGAATGTCACCAGGGTTACCTCCGATGGTTGTGTTCCTCTTGGTGGGAGGAACTCGATAGCCTCAATTTCATCCGATACTAGGCCCATGAATCCAGGGGTCCTCTCTATCAATTTGAGTATGTTTGCTCTGTTGAGGATGTCATGGCGGCCCTTTGATTTGTATTCAGGGGCTAGTAAGATGTAGGAGTATGATGTAACTTTGACAGTCTCTTTTTGAAGATTGTACATTTTGTTTTTATTCGGTCTCGATCTCTCATTGTGTTCGTTCTCCTGTACTATCAAGTTGGTCCTGGTCCTTGGCAACCGACGATGATTTGTGGGATGATCTGGTCTCTGAATGTGGAACGTTTTAGTCAGATTCTGACCCCTCATTGTAACGTCTCCCTGAACTGGGGGTGTGACGTACCCTGTTTTTGGAGACACTTCGGGTTCTTTAATTCTCGGTGACCCTTTTTCGTCTTTTGTCGTGTCCTTGTTTACTGGAGCCGGGCCAGACTCTTTTTTGACTACTCGTATTAAGGGATCACTTATTTCCTGGGGACCCCCCAGTGTGGGTTGGGTGTTAATTACAGGTGGGACCTCTTTTATCTTGGGCGCAGCATGGATTCCTAGCGAAGGTAGTGCGTCTGTCACACTCGGAGCTTGTTTGCTTGATGTTGTTGAAAAAAGCGGATAGTATCCCAGGTTGGCAGCTGTTCTTGGTGCCTTGGCCTTGTTTCTTTGTTTGCGTTGGCGCTTGCGTTCTCTTTTGCTTAGCTGGGGTTCAAACCCTGACTGATCATTCTGGGTGGTGAGTATCAAACACTGGGGACTGGCCAGTAGGCCCTTCGGAGAGTTAGCTGAACTGGTGGTACCTCTATTTGGCGACCCCGTCTTTCCCTGATCGACTTCTGCCTGGCCAGGTTGTGTTTGACCTGGAGTCGGTTGATCCCTTGCCTGGTTTAAGCGAGAGTCTGTGCCCTCGGTTGGCTTAGTGCCTTCTTTGGCAACTGGCTGGGAAGTGGCATGATCCTGGGTCCAATATGATGACTTTTGAGTTGGAGCTCCCGGTGTGTTGCCTGTGCTGTTGCCCCTCAACTTTCTTACCTCCTGTAGAACGCTGGCCAGAAAGTCAGGGAGCGATGATAGAGAATCGATTATTGGGGAGCAGCAGCATACCGACTGAATTAGTTTTGTCAACGCTTGGGCACCCATAATTAGATTGTTCAGTTGGTCTAATTTATTATCTATCCCTGCCGTGAATACGGCTAGCGTGTTTAGGAGATCAACCTGTACATCCAGTTTGTCCGAATGGTAGTGTAGGGCGTTGACTGTTTGTTGAAATGTCTGCAAAAGTTGGGGCCAAACGCTGGAGATTGTTTGAGCATCGTAGTTGGAGTTTAAGACGGTAGCAGAGTCATTTACAGGGTTTTGGGTATCTTTAAAAAAATAGGACAGATCTGCTAAGAGCTGGTCACTTGGGTCGGTTTTGGTAGGAGTCTTTTGAGACAGAGGCATAGTTTGTTTGTATGGAGCAAATGAGTGCAAAACCATGGGCGATGGACAATGTCTTGGCTCCGTCATTTGAGCAGTAGGAATAATAATTAGGGGAGGTGTTTGAGCAATATTATTGCTCAGTGCGGTGCTTTGGGCGTGGATTTGAGCGCAGGTTATCTTCCGTTGGAGGTCCAGCAAAACTTCTGTTGCGATGGGAGAGTCTTCTTCTCCTTGGGTGGTTGCCAATGCACAGTGTTTCTGGGTTTTTGCAATGGTACCAGTCTGTGTTTTCCATGGACTCGTCGGAGAGGTTTGCGACTGGAGACCAACCTGGGTGTCTGACGCCAGATTAGCCGGTTGCTGGTCCAAAGCCTCACCCGAGAATATATTCTGTTGGCAGTTGATGTTACTTGGTTCTGGGTTTGCACCACCCCGGGTTCCTTGGCTTCCAAGACTGGGCTGTGGATTGATTGGGGTGGCGCCAAAGGTAAATACCTCCCGGACTTGGGCTGACTTGTTGTGTTCGCCTTCCCAAGGCTGAACGGTCGGGTGTTGTTGAAGAGGGGAAATTAATTTCCACTCCCAGGGTGGATTCCTACTCCTGGTTGCCTCCTGGGGCTGAGACTGTTGGGGACTTTTGGGTGTAGTTAAAAAATAATTTAAAAGATCAGACTGCTTTCCTTCATGTAGTTTGGTCTTGGTCTTGGCCTTTTGGAAAGAGCTGCAGCACCCTTCAGGTTGGGTTCCGTCTACCGGTTGGCTTTCACTGGCTGGATGAGGGGCCATCGCCGATATCGGTTGCCTGGTCCTTTTTCGTTTTGGAACCGATACCTCCTTCCTTACTTTCCCAGACCTCATCTTTGTTGTGTTGTGGCTTTTTGTTGCAGCTCTGATCTTCAGGCCGGGGGACAGCAAGGCTGCGGGAGGGTTCGTTGAACTGAAGACCAAGTGGTAAGGAGGTCTCTGACTACCCACCCCCTGCTCCCAGCTCTCTCCTCTCTGGGAAAACAGGTCGTGAATCCCTGCCGTACAGGGTGGCTCTTGTGACTCTGGCTGGTCTGGCGACACTTGCTGCTTGCTTGCTGCGCCGTCTCATGCAGCTCACGGGAGGAAATTTCTTCTCCCTCCGCTCCTCGTCACCTGTCTCTGCTGTTCAGCTTGAATGCCAGGAGCACGAGTCACTCAAGCATTACCTTGATGGTAGACCACGGGATGGCCTCAGTGACTCCTCGATGGATGAGCGCTAAATAACCCTGTGTGCTCTCCCTGTTATTCGCAGTTATTGTGATAGGCTTTACACCCCCCTGCTGCATCGGGGGTCAAGACCTCAACTTGACCTCAAATTGGCCCGCTCCGCCCTCCGTGCAGGAACCCGGGTGAGCAGACGCCCAGCTGCTCACTGTCTCATCCGCACGGGGGAGAAGGCAAGGGGTTGAAAGGATCCTTATGTGTCGTGGCACCTCTCCTTGGGGTTAGTCAAGCCCCCATGGGGCCGACGAGATGGGACTTTTACAAAGGCTAGGGCTAGGGTGACAACAAGAGAGACGGCTCCTGTGAGGACCCGCTGTTCGCGGAGGGGAGCACTCAGCCGCTCCTGCTGAGAAAGCTCCCGCTTCGTCAGGGGTCACCCGCCCCCCGTCACTCGATGTGCCTGGAGCTCACCTGTGCCAGCGCAGTTTTGCCTCTCAGTTCCGGCTCGGCTCGCTCGGCTACAAAGTCGAGGCCTGGCTTCTCTGGCGGCTTTCTCTGACACGGTGCTGGGACACGGTGCTTGGAGGGCGGTGGGGGCGGCGTTGTTCTCACAGCGCTTTGACCAGCGCTCACGCCCAACCACACCCGTAGCCTCCTCTCCTCTGCTCCGCTCAGCACGGCATCTGGCTGGACGTGAAAGGTGGAAAGCCACCCGGCACCTTGGCTTAACTGATTTCGAGATGTGGCTGTGACCGGCTGATGGGCGGGCAAGCAGGACTCCCCCCGTCCTAAGGGCTCGCCTCACTCTTCACCTCCGACCTCCTTCAGCCCTCAGCCTTCAGCCTCCGATGCAGCTTCTGCTCTGCTGCTCAGGGGCCGCGCACGCGATCGCCACCTAGCGGTCACCGGAGTTCAAACCATACACCTGTCAAGAGAGGCAGCACTGGTGAACCATAAAAATAACCATAAAAATAACCCTGTACCCCAAAACCCAAACCTACCCCTGAACCCTAAAATACCCCTGTACCCCAAAACCCAAACCTAGCCCTGAACCCTAAAAATACCCCTGTACCCCAAAACCCAAACCTAGCCCTGAACCCCTAAATACCCCTGTACCCCAAAACTCAAAACTACCCCTGAACCCTAAAAATACCCCTATACCCCAAAACCCAAACCTAGAACTGAACCCTAAAAATACACCTGTACCCCAAAACCCATACCTATCCCTAAACGCTAAAACTACCCCTGTACCCCATAACCCAAAACTATATCTGAACCCTTAAAATACCCAAACACCCCAAAACATATACCTCAGTACCCTAAAACATATACCCCTATACCTATACTTACCTTATCCGAACATTAAAAAAAATATGCTTTTACCATTCATGCATTTACAACGAATTTCGTTGTAAATGTATGCGTGGTAAAAGCATATAAAATGTAATGCCATGCGTTATAATGGCATTGCGGAGTCATGGTACTTTCATAATGAAAGTATGCGGAGTGATGGTCTGCGGAAAGAAAGTTGCGGAATAATCGGTGTTTACCCTCCCCCGGTAAGTACATTGGTGGCACGGCGGCCCACATCTCCAGCAACATACTCATATTTTTTCACCACCGATTTGAAAAATGCAAAGGTCTCTCTCATTGATGGCCCGCACCGACATACACTTTTAGACACACCTCCCGCCACAAGTTCTAGAATTGCGAACTTTAGAGCTGGAGAGCTATGTTCGAATCTCGGCATCAGGTCAACATCCTGTGATTCCAGGCAAATTGCTTTGTCTCCCCGTGCCTACCACAAATTAATGTGTTCTTCTGTAACGTAAATTGTGCTCATGCCATGTTGTCGAGTTCGCGCTTTATAAAATTGCAAGGAAAAATAAAGTAAGGAAACTCGAGTTCACACACTACTGAATGCGCACTCTTAAGTGCATCAGCAGTGCAGTGTGAATCGGAGCGTTCCACAGGTCTGTCACAGATAAGAAATACCATCAAAACGAAATCCTACAAAACAATATACTACTGGCCGGCAGCAATTCATACCCGGACAACGTCGGGACGGGCTGCTATTTATACTATAAAGACTTAAAACCTGAATGTGTTCTGGGTCCCAAACCATCTGCATTATACCTGAATGTAACTGTAAATGGTGTAAGTAAATCCTGCTAGTAGCTTTCGTTTTGTAGAGCAGGGTTTTAATGGTGCAGAGTGGCTGTTTGCAGCAGATCTTATTTCCCATGTATTATTGCAAAAATCAGGAAACCACCAAAGTAAGTGATCTCTGCCCCAGCAGTCGCTTGCTGCTTAATGCACTCCACAATCCACTCCGGCTCTCCGTCAGACCCATTCCTTCACCACGTCTTCAACAGAGCAAGCAGCTCCATCGCACCCCACCTGCGCAACGTCAATGTAAATGTAAATGTAAATGTATTGGCATTTATATAGCGCACTACTTACCCGTAGGGTCCCAAGGCGCTTCGACCGCTGCGAAACCCTTCCTGGCTTCCCTGAGAGATGGTCCCTTAATGGGTATCTCCAGGGTGAGACCAGGCATCCCCGGCGGTCTGGTGGGGCCGTTAGTGAAGATGAGGCAAGCTAATGCCCAGAGTTGCCGAGTGTGATCGCTGATCAGAGTGGGCACCGAGGCGAGAGAATTATCGAGTCCGCTGACCCTGGTCCAGAAACCTGCCGCGCCGGGAATCGAACCCTGGTCCCGGGCCGTCCTCTGCTCTCGGGTCTTCCGCCTCTAACCAGTGAGTAATCTCTCCCTCTAGACCGCGACCTTCTCAGAGATCTGGAAACACCCCAAGATCAACGCCCTACTCCAAAAACCTGAGGCAGACCCAAGAAACCTCAAGAACTTCCGGCCCATCTCTCTGCTCCCCTTCCCTTCCAAGGTCATCGAGAAAACCGTCAACAGACAGCTAACCCAATACCTCGAAGAAAACAGAATCCCGGACCCTTCCCAGTCAGGGCTCCACAGCAAGCACAGCACCGAGACTGCCCTCATCGCTGCCACCGACGACATCAGGACCCCGCTGGACAACGGCGAGACCACAGCACTCATCCTCCTAGACCTCTCTGCCGCCTTCGACAGTCTTCCACCGCACACTATGCGCACGCCTTCCCACCGCAGGGATCCGAGACAAGGCTCTGGATTGGACCACCTCCTTCCTCTCCGGCAGAACCCAGAGCGTCCGCCTCCCCCAATTCCATTCCAAAGCCTCCAAGATCATCTGCAGCGTACCCCAGGGATCCTCCATCAGCCCGACGCTGTCAAACATTTACATGGCCCCGCTCGCACATGTAGCCCGACAGCACAACCTCAACATTATCTCCTACGCCGACGACACTCAGCTGATCCTCTCCCTCACCAAGGACCCCATCACCACAAAACCAACCTCCAAGAAGGAATGAAGGCTGTCGCCAACTGGATGAAGACCAGCTGTCTGAAGCTGAACTCGGACAAGACGGAGGTCTTCATCCTCGGCTCCAACCCTTCAGCCTGGGACGACTCCTGGTGGACGACGACACTGGGGGCAGTCCGACACCCACCGACCAAGCACGCAACCTGGGAATCATCCTCGATGCAACGCTCTCAATGACCAAGGAAGTAAACACAATCTCCTTCTCCTGCTTCAACACCCTCCTCATGCTCCGCAAGATCTACAGATGGATCCCGACAAATACAAAAAAGACAGCCACCCAGGCCCTCGTCAGCAGCAGACTTAACTACGGAAATGCCCTTGTTATATCCTGCTCTTCCTCTCTCTTTGTCCCTCCTTAGTGTTAGTGTCTGCTTGTCTATGTCATGTCTCTGTGATGTCATCCATGATTCTACCTGTTGCTATTCAAGGGATTTATCAGTTACCTGGAGGCTGAGCAGGAAGGTATCTGCTCCCGGTGGGGTTTCTTACTATATTACATTCCTACCTGAATGCTGTACCTTCTATCTAATCTCAAGAATAAATATACAACATGAACATTACATCAAGGACCCATCATCTTTATTTGATTGAATTTAACACTGGCGACGAGGTAAAAAAGGACCCATTTAAAAGAAAAGGAACTTCAGTGAATTTAAAGAGATCATCATTGCAACCAAAGACAAGAAGAGAAACATTTAAAATTACTTTCCTGCGTCTGGGTGTCCCACCGGTGTCTGGTTCCAACGGACAGTCTCAACCCAGAGCATTGGAATAACCTTTGCTGAAGTAATACTACTACTAAATCATCTGGCACTAGAGCAAACTTAAAGGACTCTCTGTTTACATCTAGTGAGTCAGCATTTTACGTGAGTAAGGTTACTTCTGCTGTCTTTCCTAGGTGTGCCTGTGCTACTTCTGCAACCTCCTGTTTAAATGGAAGTTTGCCTGTGCTATTTCTGGAATCTGCTGTTTAAAAGATTGTCAGCTCACTTTGTTACTTCAGTTTATTGCCTGCACAACTTGTGCCAACCTGCTGTTTAAAGGTCTCCTGTTTACAAAAGCGCTACTAACTGGGACCGTTACAAACTGCAATTAAAATTAAAGTCTGCCTGCATCAATCTGTGTGAACTCCATGTTTCGGTACCTTGGAGGTTGTGCACTAGCAGTTTGAGTGAAGAGACGGCTATTCTACTTTGTTATTTGGCTTGCCGTGTGGCCTATGCTGAGACCTGATGCCTATTTCTGCCAACCACGTCCTGAGCATACTCTGCAAACTGTGCTGGAATTCACATGCCAGCGCTTGGCTCTACACCATTTGGGAGTCTGTCTACATGCCTGACTTCGAGAATTGGAACTTGATCTGCACACCATTAATTTCTGACATTACACTACGTTTGGATCTGTAACCCGGGTGAGAGATGGCTCACTGGTGTTTGCTGCTTCGTGATTTATTTATTTATTTATTTCCCTTGAAAAAAAATTGTGTTCTCCATCAAGGTACTGTTTGATTTTCTTTACATTTTCCCATGGACATTTCTACAGAGCTGTTTGTGTCTCCCTTCATTCAAATGACAACGGTGACTACTTTTATTATTTTGATTTGTTATGTTTAAGATGTTGTGAACAATTTTGCATATTTCCTAATTTATGCAATGTGTAGTTTGCGCTGTAATTTACCATTGAGTGCATTTCTTCTCAGTACTGTGGTGTGCTAAATATCTATTTATATACTCAATGCTTAAAATTCTGTTTCTAGGTTATGTATGTATGCTGTTACATGTTCTTTTCTGTGTGGATTTGCAAGTGATACATTTTGAAATAATGTATTCTATTATTGCCTACTTTACTGGAGCCACGTTTGTGCTCAACCTTTGTTGAGGTGCTCATTTGCTTTCATTTTGGTGATGATTTGTAGGCGTTATGCTTATTGGGGTCATTTATGTGCTCAACTATGTTGAGGTGCTCCAATTTGTTTTCATTCTTAGTGATGATGAGCTAGAGTGATGCTCAATTTTGATGTTTATTTCTGTTATGAACCACTTTATAGTGCTCTATTGTTAGAGGTGTTCATGCGCTTGCTATTAGAAGCCATAGGGGCTCAATTTTATTGTCATTTCAGATTAACCACTTATAGTGCTCTATGGTTAGAGGAGTTCATCTATTTACTGTCAGGAGCCACAGGGCTCAGTTTTATTGGTGATTTTCTGTTACTTACTGTGAGGAGCTGCAGGGGCTCAGTTTTATTCTATTGATAGAGAAGTTGTGCATTTTCTGTGAAGAGCCGTTTTGTCATGAACCACTTTTACTGTGCTCTATGTTTAGACGAGTTCATGTATTTTTTTTGAGAAGTTGAGCTCATTTTTACTGTTGTTGGACCTAGATTACCCAAGCCTACATATGGTAGCTTGGCACAGTAGTGGTCTACAGCTAACTCAAGGCGTTGGCTAAGTACTTACAAGTCTCACCCACAGTAACACAGTGATGAACCACTAAAATAAAGACACAACACCTCTGTTTGGAAAAATACCGTTACCTTTTATAAAAATAATATGTTTTTCTGTTATGCTTTTTAGTCAGGGATAAAAGACAATCAAGTTACACCTTTTACATGAAATACAAATCACACTTCAATATTTTTCCTGTTCAGAATTTGAGAATCAAAGGTACATTTAAGGTTTAGAATTATTCAGGTCACAATACACTTCACTAGAACTTTACATAAAGGAAAATGCAGCCTGACAGTGCAATCTATACTACTATTATAAAGAGAGAACTTGCACCTTTTGGCCAGGTAAACTCGGGAACCACAGCACCAATCACAACACCCAATACATCGTTGGAAAGGGCAGTTGCAGCAGAAGGACATAGGCTATGCAGAGGCCCACCATATACATATAAAATGTAAAAGAACCGTTCCAGCAAAGTAGTCCCTTGTGGGCGTGTCTGCATTGTGCTGTGGGTGTGTGCTGGGGGCGTGACAATCGCTGGGGGCATTCCGTCACGGGTGTTGTTGTTTCTTCCCAGGTTCTATACATTCCTGCTCCCTTTAAATAGTAATTCAGTGGAGGTCCCATTCTCTTAGAACCACCCCAAGCACAGTTATGGGCAAAAATACAACTAAAAGGCCCTGCAAAGCATTATGGGATAAGCTTAGCATAAGTTTTAGCATTCATGAAAGGGTTTCAATGTTTTTGAATTTTACTCATCAGGGACATCTTGGGACGACGAGGTGAACTGCAGCTTGATGTATAACATTTTAAATGCGATTGCATTTGCCTCATCAGGGACATCTAGGGAAGGCGAGGTGAACTGCAGCTTGATATATAATATTTTAAATGCTATTGCATTTGCATCATCAGGGACATCTAGGGACATGAGGTGAACTGCAGCTTGATGTGTAATATTTTAAATGCTATTGCATTTGCCTCATCAGGGACATCTAGGGACCATGAGGTGAACTGCAGCTTGATGTATAATATTTTAAATGAGATTGCATTTGCCTCTTGGGGACAACTGGGGAGAACGAGGTGAACTGCAGCTCTTTGTAGAATTATTTGGATACTATAATATTCACTTCCCACTGCTAATCTCGTCCCATAATGGTTTGCAGGGGCTTGATCTCAAAATCATCACCTCTCTCACTGCTTGCTGGAAGCTAATTTCACTTTTGTGAAATGACTATATGCATTTTAGCATGTAGAAATACTTGTTATTTTACCTTGAATATATGAGGTTTCTGTTTTAATAATTGGAAATCTGACGGAACGAAATATTGCAGATTTATTGTACCAAGTTCGCGCCAATTCCGCCCACCCCTACTTTAAATACACCTGCACCCCATAATCATAACCCACCCATACTCTATAAAATACCCCAACACCCTTAAACACTAACCCATCTTAACCCTATAAATATACCCTGTACCCCAAAACCCAAACCTACCCCTAAACCCTAAAAATACCCCTGTACCCCAAAAACCAAACCTAGCCCATAACCCTTAAAATACCCCTGTACCCCAAAACCCAAACCGAGCCCAGAACCTTAAAATACCCCTGTATCCCAAAACCCAAACCTAGCCCTGAACCCTAAAAATACCCTTGTACCCCAAAAGCCAAACCTAGCCCTGAACCCTTAAAATACCCCTGTACCCCAAAAGCCAAACCTACCCCTGAACCCTAAAAATACCCCTATACCCCAAAACCCAAACCTAGCCATGAACCCTAAAAATACCCCTGTACCCCATAACCCAAAACTATATCTGAACCATTAAAATACTCAAACACCCCAAAACATATACCTCAGTACCCCAAAACATATACCCCTATACCCATACTTGCCTTATCCAAACATTTAAAAAAAACATGCTTTTACCATTCATGCATTTACAACGAATTTCGTTGTAAATGTATGCATGGTAAAAGCATATCAAATGTAATGCCATGTGTTATAATGGCATTGCGGAGTCATGGTACTTTCGTAATGAAAGTATGCAGAGTGATGGTATGCGGAAAGAAATTTGCGGAATAATGGGTGTTAACCCTCCCCCGTAAGTACATTGGTGGCACGGCGGCCTACATCTCCAGCAACATACTCATATTTTTTCACCACCAATTGGAAAAATGCACAGGTCTCTCTCATTGATGCCCAGCACCGACATACACTTTTAGACACACCTCCCAACACCACAAGTTCTAGAATTGCGAACTTTAGAGATGGGAGCTACGTTAGAATCTCGGCATCGGCTCAACATCCTGTGATTCCAGGCAAATCGCTTTGTCCCCCCGTGCCTACCACAAATCAATGTGTTCTTCTGTAATGTAAATTGTGCTCATGCCATGTTGTCGAGTTCGCGCTATATAATATTGCAAGGAAAATAAAGTAGGGAAACTCGAGTTCACACACTACTGAACGCGCACTCTTAAGTGCATCAGCAGTGCACTGTGAATCTGAGTGTTTCACAGGCCTGTCACAGATAAGAAATGCTATCAAAACGAAATCCTACAAAACAATATACTACTGGCCGCCAGCAATTCATACCCGGACAACGTCGGGACGGGCTGCTAGTATATATTTAAAAACTCATTAGCAGGTACATTACCCCACAGCTCTTAAGCACTGCTCAACTCACAGAATGACCTGGTTGTAGTTCTTCACTGCATAACCCACCAGTTATATAACTAAAAGGGAAGATACAATAATATTAGCACGGCTCCCCTCTAGCTGATTTACAGACACACCTATCTGGTAGAGGATCTACTCCCTCTGCTACCAAAACTCTGTAAGGGCTTTGGCCCAGGAACCCTGTGGTTCCCTTTACAGCTTTCACCTCTCTTTTCTTTGCACAGTTATTGGATAGGTTTTATTCTTTATTAGCCAGTTCACTAGCTCGTTTTCCCTCGAATTAGGCTTTCCAACTGTTCAGTTAATTGTTGGGGTCATAGCCCCACTGTCTGGCTTCTTCGGCATTCAACACTGCCGCCTCCCACTCCCCCACTACCCGGCTTACTTGTGGGGCTTGTTGAGCTTATTTGATCCAGGCGCGCTCCCACTGTGCAGCGCTGGGCCGAAGGGACCGGTTTGGTAATCAGCGCGTTGCACTGACTCCGGTGACTGGGGCTTGAAGGGGCTGTGTGCGCTTCTTTCCGTCAGATGCGCCTCCGCTTTCCAACGCTGGGCGGTGGGGAGCCTCGCTGCCGATCGGCGCCTTCACTCCTCGCTCCACTGGTGTGAGGCTGTCCCGTCTTCCGCCGGTTCTCCTCAGCTTCTTCTGGGAAGAGTCAACACCTCACCGGGCATGCGCGATGCTCTCCTGCACTCCGCCTCCCACGTCGCGCTGCTCCTCGGCGCCTGCGCGAACCTCGCCTCTCGGGGTAGACGCTGTTCTCCTGGGCCTGCTCGAACCTAGGCCCCTCCTGCCTCACCAAAGCGTTTAGTTGCTGGACATGCGCGGAAGCGCCTACTTCCTCACTTGACGCGGCCGGTGCCCCCGGGGTCCCGATGCCGGTCGGAGCAGCGCCGCTGCTTCCCTTCAGACACTCCTCACTTTGACCTCACAGGAAGGATGTCCACACACGGCGCCCTCGCTCCTCAGGTCGCCAGGGTGCCACAGACACCCGCCTTCACTTCAGCTACTCCACGAACCCGGTAAGCTCAGCGCTGGATAGGGGCAGCCAGGAATATCTTCAATTAAGGGTATCCTGAGAGGATTTAATGGGATTCCAAGATTTGAGTGGCTGCTTCCTCAAGTAGATCGATTTCTTTGTCAGTAGTGGTTATCTTGAGAGAGGGATCGGTCAAAGGTTGAAGGGGGAACAATCCTCTGAAGTAACTGTCAGCCTCAGTGACAAACTAGCTGCTCTCAGTGTGTCCACCTCCTCTCACCACTGCCTCACTCCTCTAGTCTGGGGTCAGCACAAAATGGCTGCTGGTCACTGGCCTTATATAGGGTGGCCTGAGACCTGCAGAATCCTCTAGTGTATTCTAGAAAGTTCCCTAATGTTAACCTATGGACCTGTCCTCCAGTAGTGTCCGTTATGGCAGTTGGTGGACACCATCTTAGGTCTCTGGAGATCCCTAGATTTTCAAGGGGGCTGACTAGGCCTCACAGGTTACGAGGGAAAAATGGCGTCATCGCCAAGGAACACCTAGCCCCCTGACAGCATTAAAAATTCCTGATGGACACATGTAAAAATAAAAATAGAAACTCTGGGAGGCTAAGGGGGACAAAAATAAATCATGGTGGTTAGAGTCTTCCCAGAAGCAGACAGGTCTAACACGCGTCCCCCCCAGCTGAAAGTGGGGAGAACTACCCAACCCCTTGGGAGTCCTCATCACTAAGGCGGAAGTACCTGGATAGACCGTCTGCGTTGGCATGGTCTGCCCCAGGTCGGTGTTCCACCCTAAAGTCCATTCCCTGTAGGGAGATGGACCACCTTAGCAACTTGGGATTCTCCCCCTTCATTTGCATCAGCCAACGAAGGGGGCGATGGTCGGTCTGAACTAGGAAGTGCGAACCAAACAGGTATGGTCGCAGCTTCTTCAGAGCCCAAACCACCGCAAAGGCTTCTCTCTCAATTGTACTCCACCTCCTTTCCCTGGGGAGTAGTCTCCTGGACAGGAAGACCACAGGTTGATCCAAGCCCTCATCATTTAGCTGCGATAACACTGCCCCAATGCCATGTTCTGATGCATCTGTTTGGACAATGAATTCTCTAGCAAAATCAGGGGCCTTGAGAATGGGAGCAGAACACAATGCTTGTTTCAAGGTCATGAAGGCTCGCTGGCAAGCCTCCGTCCAGACTACCCGTCGGGGTTGCTTCTTGGAAGTAAGCTCAGTGAGGGGGGCCACGATAGTGCCATACCCCTTCACGAAGCGACGGTAGTATCCAGTGAGGCCCAGGAAGGCTCGGACCTCTGTTTGAGTCTTGGGGGGCTCCCAGGCGATGATAGCCTCAATCTTTGCCTGGAGGGGCTGCACCGTCCCTCTGCCCACCAAGTGACCTAGGTACACCACCGACCCCTGTCCGATCTGACACTTGCTGGCCTTGATTGTCAAGCCAGCCTGTTGCAGGGCATGAAGAACAGCTTGCAGGTGCTGCAAATGGTCCTCCCAGCTGCTACTGAAGACAGCAATGTCGTCCAGGTATGCAGCAGAAAAAGCTTCCATTCCAGAAAGGACCCTGTTCACCAGCCGCTGAAAAGTGGCAGGGGCATTCTTGAGCCCAAAGGGCATCACACGAAATTGGTAGTGTCCCTCAGGTGTAGAGAAGGCTGACCTTTCCTTCGCCTCCTCGGTAAGGGAAATCTGCCAGTACCCTGAAGTTAGGTCAAAGGTACTTAAGTATTGAGCAGCTCCCAGCCGGTCAATCAGCTCATCCGCCCGTGGGATAGGATGGTGTTATGGCTGTCTTTTTGCCAGCTCTCTGGAGAAGGAGAATGATGGAGAGTGACTCCAGCCTATCACCCCCATAGCATAGGGATTAGGCCGATAGACAGGGACCCTGTCATATATATATATAAAGGCATTTGCGTGTTACTTCCCTTAGAGTAAGGCTTATGAATTTAAGTGAGGGGTTAGATATATAAGTATTAGTCATGATTTACTCATTTGCTAACATGCCGATCTGTTTTTCATGGAGCTATGCATATTATGGGCTCCGTAGGCCTTAAACGAGACAGACTCCATCTTGCTTTCTGCCTGGTAGCTCGAGAAGGCTTTCTAGGTCAAGTGTAATGTTTTAGTTTCAAGCTGTTGTTCGCTTGGAGAGAACCGGTTCAGGCTGACCCTTATCGAAGGAATGTATTTTTCTCCACTCCGAAGACACAACTTCAGGCCGGCCGGCTGGGAAAGTGTCCTTGGTACGGGGAGGTACAAGAATTTGGTGGGCGGCAGGTTACTGGCCGTGAATTTCCATGAAGGAACGGGCTTTGATATTAGCGAAGGTGTTAGTCTTTTAGTCAGTTAGTCCGTAGGCGGCATCTAGCCGTTAGCATCTCTGCCATTATTCATTTTCATGGTGGACAAGTCGCCATCTTTGAAGTCGGAGAAAGATTTAAGACCGAAACTCTCTGAGATAGACTGAACGAGAAGTGGCGCGGAGCGCACTGATACAGAGAGAGAGAGAGACGGTAGTTAATAAACAGCAAGGTTCCGAGGTCCTGAGGGAGAGCAGACGAGGTTGAGCCTAGCGGTGCAGACGTGTACTTGTGACAGCTGAGGGTGACTGCAAGGCGAGCCAGGACCCAGAGACGAGACAGGAGCCTAGATGACTGCCGAGTCCCGATTTCCCATTAACCAGGTGATGTCCGACCGATTCTTATAGTATGTGCACTCTAACCTTTATCTTTTATTCCCTTTTGCAAATGTAATGTTGCATAGTAATGTGATTTATGTCTATTGTTAATAAATATCCTAATTCATATAGAATTATCGTGTACCTGGTGCTTATGTTCAATCTGGGTAAATGATATTCCTAGTCGAGCACTATTTAGGTGAACGGATGAGAAATCCCGATCAGACAAATGGTAATCGAATAAAGAGGGAGTGAGTGGACCTTTGATGTCAAAAGCAAGAAGTACACTATACAATCTGGACCCATATTCAAAGTTATTATTTTAGTTTTGTCCCAAGTAGATTGCTGAGATATCGTCCCAATAATGGTTCATAGGAATGTGGTCGTCGTTAATATGCGGCGTTAATGAGAGCGTCGGGAGGGAGACCGACGTGTAAATCCACCAGATTGTGGCTTAAATAAGTGAGAACGTCAGGAAGGATACTGATGCATAGTTTCGCAGGATCGCGAACAATTTGGAAAAGGGAGCATTGGGTTCTGCAGGCCCGTGTGTAGACACACCGGATTGTGTGTCAGATCTGCCCTAGGGTAGAACGGTCTGGGTCGGGGTGACCGCGAGGCCAACTGATGTGAATAAGATATTGTAGAAAATCCATATATGTATATTGTCATTCCCCATTCTTAGGTGCGACCTGTATATTTACCTGTATATCTACTCATTGTGAATACGATCTAAGAAGGGAAGGTGAGTACGTTTTGGCTGGGTCACAGGGGCCCCTGGGGGCTGATCCCATCTAAACAGAAAATCCAGCCATTACATCTGGCGTCACGAACTGTTTACGAAGCCTGTGTGCATTGTGTTGTTTTAATCTCGTTAGTTTGCGCTCGGCTTGTACGTATAAAATTTTGTTTATAATTGTGTATATAATTTTTTGCGTGTCATAATGTTTGCGAAAAAATCATCGTCGGTTTTCAAATTACCGATCCAGATTCCCGGCTGGGAGTCTACGCCTTACGAGGCCTTGGCCCGTGAGTGGGCTGATTCTACTGGTTTGAGTGAAAATTGGTCTTCATGCTTGGAGCAGGCGGAGCCTGCCGATGTGGTTTTATGCCTACAGAAAGCGCCAGTAGTGAAGGGTGATGAGCTTCCTATTTTAGGACGCAGAGGGTGGATTGTTCTTAATGCATACAGAATATTGCTTGAGAGGTTTGTTCAACTACAGAAACAGTTTAAAGATACGGAAGGACAGTGTGTTGAGTTGCAAAATGCGCATACTCTTTTGCGTTGTCAAAATAAACTGCTTGCCGACAAACTTGAAACATATCAGACCATTGCCGAAAGAGCTGCGGTCCGTATTGCACGATATAAATACAAACATCGTCGTGGGCGTGTGTCTTCCCGCAAAGTGCATATGATTGTAGCAAAAGCTGGAATGGATTGGAACCCCGATGAGTGGGACGGTAATATCTGGGATTCTCATACTTCTGACTCCTCGGCAGAGGAGGGTGACAAGCGCGAGTCTTCTCGCTCCGGACGTGATTGTAAATCTGCTTCATGCATTGATTTGACTCCGATTCTGACCGTGCTCGTTCTTCCCGTGCGGATGACGTAGCTTGCCCTGATTGTTCTGTTAAATCTAAGATGCGGGCTTCCTCGGATGCTCTTCCCGCAGTTTCTGCTCACCCGATCTTTCGACGGAAATTACAACAAGGCCCTGGTAATCCGGGTGGTATCGCTCTTGACTGTATTGAAGATTTTACTCAGCAGGAGATCAGTGACATCCTGCAACGATTTAAACAACGGCCTGGTGAGACCTTGCTTACCTGGATGGTGCGTCTTTATGAGCTTGGCGCTTCCGGTATTATGCTCGATGCTGTTGATTGCTTGCGATTTTGCTCTTTGAGTTCTGATTCTACTATTCAGGACCATTTTCGGAATTATAATGGTAATGTCCAAACTTCTTTGCTCCAGCTTGCGTCTGATGGCTGTAATCATAAATATCCAACAGAGTCTGATTGGCCCTCTGATGAAAAGCCGTGGTACACTCTGCGCGATGCGTCGCAACGTTTAAAGGAAGAAGTCATGAAAACGTGTATCTTCCTTAGTACTGCTGACAGGTTATTGGATGGTCTTTTAACATCTGTGCGTAACCGCATTATACGTACTTCTCCTGTTGCTTACAAGCAGGTCATGATGACATTATTGATTAACCAAACTGGCAATCCTTTGTCTGCTGTGCTTGAGTCTGTTCGTCAGCTTGGTGAGCTGGGTGAATGGTTTAAACCTGAAGGACAATCCCGACCTGAGGGTCGTACTGGTGGGGACTATAAGTTCTCTAGACGTGACATGTTTCTTGCTCTCATTGCTGATGGTGTCAAAAGGGAAGAGATCGATGGTGAACCTAATAATATCCTATGGGATATGTTTCGTAAGCGTGGTTTGGATCGAAAGGAAGGTGCCCGTCGTGTGCGAAAGAATGAGTATGATCGTGGTTCAGATGACAGTGGTGATGAGAGACGACGTGTGAATTCTGATCGCCGTGATGATCGGCGCCAAGAACGTGGTGGTTCCCCCCGTCGTAGTGATGGGAGGGGGAGAGAGGATGATCGTGAAAGGGGAAGAGATGATCGTGGTTCTAGCAGACGTAGAGATGCAAGGAGTTATTCCCCTGATGTACGAAGGAGGGAGGATCGTAACAGACTCTCTGACCGTAACTCACAACTTTTTGAACCTGATACTAACCCGTTTCGTACTGGAGACGGATATGAACAAGAAATTCTGATACCAAAGAAAACTGAAAACATTTACCCTGATCTGTCTTGGTTGACGGAACGCAGGAAAAATGACTAGGAAATAGGTCAAGCTCCGGTACGCAGGTGGGCCCACAGAGATTACAGACCCTATGTAGATATTGAGATTTTTTGGAAACATCGTAATATCCAAAGGGCCCGAGCGTTAGTTGATACTGGGGCGGAGGCCACTTTAATTCATGGTAAGTCAAGAAAATTTCATGGACAGTCTTTCACAATTACCGGTCTGGGTGGTAAAGAAACACCCGCAGTTCAAACTGCACTTGAGATTAAAATTGGTAGGATTCCTCGTAGAGAATACTCTGTGTTGGTTGTGCCACTTTTGGAATATATTATTGGAATTGACATTTTGAAAGCTATGACTTTACATTTGGATGATGGTTACTATCAATTTGGTACTAGACAGTACATTTCGACCAGACCCGTACGGGTTGGCCGTTTACGCATGCCACCTATTAAGATCCCTTTAGCTACGAAAGTGATTTCTCAGAAACAATATCGCATCCCAGGTGGTCATGAAGAAATTACAGCTACGATTCAGGATTTGGTTGACGCGGGAGTCATTACTCCGGTCACATCTGCTTGGAATAATCCTGTTTGGCCCGTGCGCAAAAGTGACAACTCTTGGCGCATGACTGTTGATTATCGAGAATTGAACAAACATACACCTAAATTGACTGTTGCAGTGCCTGACATTGTTACATTGATTGAGAGAATTCAAAAGCATCCAGGTACGTGGTATGCTTCTATTGATATTGCTAATGCATTCTTTTCAATTCCGATTGCCCCCGAATGCCAGGAACAATTCAGTTTTACATGGAATGGACGTCAAATGACGTTCCGGAGTCTTCCTCAAGGCTATGTACATAGCCCTACGATCTGTCACCGGCTGGTGGCGGAACATTTGTCTGAAGTGCCCTCGATTCCACAAGTTCAGATTTGTCATTATATTGACGACATTTTGATTCAAGGTGAAACGCAAGACCAGGTACAGTCTCATTTAGATCAGATTATTGACTGTTTGCGAGCAAAAGGTTGGGAAATTAATCCTGACAAATTACAAACTCCATCCCAAGCTGTAAAATTTCTAGGAATTAATTGGCATGAGGGTCACAGAGAGGTGATTCCACAAGTTAAACGCACAATACTTGATTTTGCTGTTCCCAGAAATAGGAAAGAGGCGCAATCCTTTATCGGATTGTTTGGATTTTGGCGTCAGCATATTCCCCATTTGAGTCAGATCTTGGCTCCATTGTATCGAGTCACGCGTAAAAAGAATGCGTTTGAATGGGGCGAACCTCAACAGACTGCTTTTAATTTGGCTAAGGAAGCTATTCAGTATGCTTTGGATTTGTGGCCTGTGAGTGACGGTGATGTGGACTTGAATGTGTCCGTGGAAGGTCTGTATGCCAATTGGAGTTTGTGGCAAAAGCAGGGCAGACAAAAAGTGCCATTAGGTTTTTGGACCAAAAAGTTACCAGAGGCTGGTGAGCGTTACTCACCTTTTGAAAAACAGTTGCTTGCTTGTTACTGGGCTCTGGTGGATACCGAGCAATTGACTTTAGGCCATGCTGTGATTTTGAGGCCTGAAATTCCCATCATGCAGTGGGTTTTGAGTTCACCGAAGTCCCATCGAATTGGACATGCTCAGGAGGCTAGTGTGATTAAATGGAAATGGTACATTCAGGACAGGGCACGTGTGGGTCCGAAAGGTGTGGCGGTTTTACATGAGCGAGTGGCGCAGGCGCCCTCCAATGAGGCTGAAAGTGAGTGTTCGGTTCCCATAGTGCAGGAGTCTCCCGTGAAGTGGGGTAAATCATTTGATGATCTGTCCGCGGAGGATAGAAAACATGTGTGGTTTACGGATGGTTCTGCGAAGTTCATTGGTGACAAGAGACATTGGAAGGCTGTCTCCTATAACCCAATTACACAGAAATTATTGAGCACAACTGGAGACGGTAAGAGTAGTCAATATGCTGAACTCTATGCAGTTTACCAAGTTTTGAAACAGGAGTTACCAGGTACATGTCATATTTTCACTGATTCTTGGTCCACTGCAAATGGACTAGCAGTGTGGCTGCCTACATGGCACTCGCATAATTGGGAATTGCATTCTAAAGAGTTGTGGGGTAAAGAATTGTGGCAAGATATTTGGGAACTGCTTCCGCAGAGTACTGTAACAATCTTTCACGTGGATGCTCATACTCCAATCGACTCCCTTGACAAATTTTTCCATAACATTGCAGATGAACAGTCTAAAATTTCTGAGGCAGTGGTTGACATGCAAGATTGTGATTTGGCGGGATTGGCGAAATGGGCCCATCAGAAAGCAGGACATTTTGGAGAGAAAGCCACTAACAGGTGGGCTGCTGATAGAGGAATTCATATTCCCTTTTCTTTAATTAAAGATGCCATTCTACATTGTCCCATTTGCCAGCATTCTAGAAAGAAAGAGGTGCCTCAAATTGTTCGAGGCCACTTACATCGAGGTAAATTGCCCGCCCAAATTTGGCAGATTGATTATATTGGTCCGCTCCCCATGAGCAGAAATTGTCAATACATTTGTACAGTGGTTGATACTTATAGTGGCCTTTTGGTCGCTTTCCCTTGCAAGAATGCTACC
Organism: Lissotriton vulgaris; assembly: GCF_964263255.1. Lineage (NCBI taxonomy): Eukaryota > Metazoa > Chordata > Amphibia > Caudata > Salamandridae > Lissotriton > Lissotriton vulgaris. The sequence continues at coordinate 628,263 of NW_028250362.1, read as the reverse complement.
CAAGTGAATACAATTAAAACCCTCGAGCTAATTATTCTGTACTATGGTGTCCCATTCCAAATTCAATCAGACAATGCATCCCACTTTCGTGGAAGATTGGTGCAGGAATTCTGTATGGAGAATAATATAGATTGGGTGTTTCATATTCCATATTATCCACAAGCTTCAGGACTGATTGAGAGAATGAATGGCTTGTTGAAAGAACAGTTGCGCAAGTTGACTGATGACCGTTACAGCCAGTGGAGAGATGTCCTACTTCAAGCTTTACTGATTTTAAACAATCGTCCTTTGTTACATGCTGAATCTCCTTTGATGCGTTTGTTTCCTCCACATGTTGATGCGAAACCTAATTCTATTGCGACCACCGTTACATATTGGGAAATTACCCCCGGTGCTTTGGCTCCATGTAGAGCAACCCCAGGTTCCGCAGGCCTCGACCTGCATGCATTAAATGATGCACACTTCCCAGGAAAAGATCGAATCATTGTTGAAACTGGCATTGGTGTCTCTATACCTGCCGGTAGTTTTGGATTAATTGCCCCTAGATCTGGCCTGGCCCTGAAAGGTGTACAAGTACTTGGAGGAGTGATTGACAGTGATTATCAGGGAGAGATTAAGGTTCTCTTGCTTAATAGCAGTGAGACTGATTTACTGATCAAAAAGTCTGACCGTGTTGCTCAGTTACTGATTATGCCTGTCTTCAGTGGTGAGATCAAGAAAGGCTCTGCCCCAACGTTGCTAACTGTGCGAGGACAAAAAGGCTTCGGATCGTCTGATCTTCCTGGAGCTAAAATATGGGTGCAATCGCCTAAAAATCCTCCTGAACAGGCTGATATTATTGCGACCGGTCATGACAACACCGTTTTGGTGATGAAGCCAGGGAAAGATGGCTGGGAAGCTGTCCCAGCTGATAAATGTTACTTACGAGAATGATTAAGGCCTGTGTTTGTATCCTTTCAGATCATTCTTTGGACTGCTGCTGCAGGATGTGTCGGCGTTGGACTCCTTTTGGCTTGCTACGCCGGGAGAGGAGAGGATCCACCGACGCCGAGTGATGGGATAATAAGAGCCGCGCGGTCTGCGTGGCAGAAATCTTCCAATTTTTGGATTACACTCGCGAAGCGAGTGACGAACTCTCCGCATTTTTGCCTTACCCCCATGAAGTCTGTCACTGACATTTTATCGACCTGTTTGGTTGCTGTCCCTGCATCTACTGAAACTTTGCATCATGTATTTAATGTATCCAATGCCCGACCTAATGTTATTCTGGGCGACTTCTTGGCCCATGAATTTTGTCCCTCATGTACTCTTCTTCCAGACCTAGATGTCCCTATTAATTCCAGAATTACTACTTTTAATATTACCCCTGGTGATCTTTGTTTCATGATGACCTGCAATCCTAAGGCCATCTCTGAATGTCTGCGGTTGAAACTCCAAGCCGCTACTACTTTTTCATTTCATCAACGTTTGCTCTGCTCAAAGAGACTTCCTAATTCATGCCTTTCAGTGAAAAACAATATGACTTGTAAAAGTTTGGTTGTAGCCACTAGCCATTATCGTTCAATGTTGTTACCAGCTGGATGGCTCTTTTCTTGCGGGAATTCATCTTGGCCCTATATTCCTGCGAATATTTCTGGTGGTCCATGTGCCATCACTAGATTAAGTTTGCTAATGTTTTCTTCACATCCTCCTTCACATTCCCGTATTGTTCGAGACTCTATGTCATTGCATGAAGACTGTGATTCCTCTGTTCATCTTTTTTCTAGATCAGAATATCTTGGTTTAGCTTTTTCTATTATTGGTGTTCCGGCATTGGCCGTTTATAATGCCAAAACAATCGGCAAAATGGCCTGCTGGATGGTCAAATCGATCAACCAAACATCTACTGTTTTATCAGATTTATTATTAGATTCCCAAGGTGAACGTAGAGCTATTTTGCAAAATCGTGCTGCAATCGATTATTTGTTGTTAAAACACGGGCACGAATGCTCTGAATTTGAAGGTCTGTGCTGTTTTAATTTATCTGACCATTCTAAAGATATCCAGTCCCATATTAATAAACTCCACGACTTGACTGCAGAAATTAGAGAACATATAGATCAGGGTTTCTTTGACTGGCTTTTTAACTGGCTCCCTGACATGCATTTTTTACGACAAATTTTGGGAGGGGTTATTGTTGCTGTTTGCATCCTTATAGCAATTTGTTGCTTTATTCAGTGTATCCCTTCCCTACTACAATTTTTTAGAATTACTAAGGCTCGTAGATCAGTTAGTTTTGTTTCATATTATTCGTCTACTGACGTTAGTTCCATTTAGTTTGTGGTTAATAGACTGGAGTCAAGGGGTGTAATGTTATGGCTGTCTTTTTGCCAGCTCTCTGGAGAAGGAGAATGATGGAGAGTGACTCCAGCCTATCACCCCCATAGCATAGGGATTAGGCCGATAGACAGGGACCCTGTCATATATATATATAAAGGCATTTGCGTGTTACTTCCCTTAGAGTAAGGCTTATGAATTAAAGTGAGGGGTTAGATATATAAGTATTAGTCATGATTTACTCATTTGCTAACATGCCGATCTGTTTTTCATGGAGCTATGCATATTATGGGCTCCGTAGGCCTTAAACGAGACAGACTCCATTTTGCTTTCTGCCTGGTAGCTCGAGAAGGCTTTCTAGGTCAAGTGTAATGTTTTAGTTTCAAGATGTTGTTCGCTTGGAGAGAACCGGTTCAGGCTGACCCTTATCGAAGGAATGTATTTTTCTCCACTCCGAAGACACAACTTCAGGCCGGCCGGCTGGGAAAGTGTCCTTGGTACGGGCAGGTACAAGAATTTGGTGGGCGGCAGGTTACTGGCCGTGAATTTCCATGAAGGAACGGGCTTTGATATTAGCGAAGGTGTTAGTCTTTTAGTCAGTTAGTCCGTAGGCGGCATCTAGCCGTTAGCATCTCTGCCATTATTCATTTTCATGGTGGACAAGTCGCCATCTTTGAAGTCGGAGAAAGATTTAAGACCGAAACTCTCTGAGATAGACTGAACGAGAAGTGGCGCGGAGCGCACTGATACAGAGAGAGAGAGAGACGGTAGTTAATAAACAGCAAGGTTCCGAGGTCCTGAGGGAGAGCAGACGAGGTTGAGCCTAGCGGTGCAGACGTGTACTTGTGACGGCTGAGGGTGACTGCAAGGCGAGCCAGGACCCAGAGACGAGACAGGAGCCTAGATGACTGCCGAGTCCCGATTTCCCATTAACCAGGTGATGTCCGACCGATTCTTATAGTATGTGCACTCTAACCTTTATCTTTTATTCCCTTTTGCAAATGTAATGTTGCATAGTAATGTGATTTATGTCTATTGTTAATAAATATCCTAATTCATATAGAATTATCGTGTACCTGGTGCTTATGTTCAATCTGGGTAAATGATATTCCTAGTCGAGCACTATTTAGGTGAACGGATGAGAAATCCCGATCAGACAAATGGTAATCGAATAAAGAGGGAGTGAGTGGACCTTTGATGTCAAAAGCAAGAAGTACACTATACAATCAGGACCCATATTCAAAGTTATTATTTTAGTTTTGTCCCAAGTAGATTGCTGAGATATCGTCCCAATAATGGTTCATAGGAATGTGGTCGTCGTTGATATGCGGCGTTAATGAGAGCGTCGGGAGGGAGACCGACGTGTAAATCCACCAGATTGTGGCTTAAATAAGTGAGAACGTCAGGAAGGATACTGACGCATAGTTTCGCAGGATCGCGAACAATTTGGAAAAGGGAGCATTGGGTTCTGCAGGCCCGTGTGTAGACACACCGGATTGTGTGTCAGATCTGCCCTAGGGTAGAACGGTCTGGGTCGGGGTGACCGCGAGGCCAACTGATGTGAATAAGATATTGTAGAAAATCCATATATGTATATTGTCATTCCCCATTCTTAGGTGCGACCTGTATATTTACCTGTATATCTACTCATTGTGAATACGATCTAAGAAGGGAAGGTGAGTACGTTTTGGCTGGGTCACAGGGGCCCCTGGGGGCTGATCCCATCTAAACAGAAAATCCAGCCATTACAGATGGGCATCAGTTTTGGTCACTGAGTTCAAGCCTCGGTAGTCCACACAGAATCTCAATTCAGGTGTGGTGCCTGGTGGGGCAGCTTTTGGTACCAAAACCACCGGGCTAGACCAAGGGCTTCCAGAAGGTTCAATTACTCCCAGTTCCAGCATCTTGGCGACTTCACTCTTGATGCTGGCCTTCACCTTGTCCGACAGCCGGTAGATTTTAGACTTCACAGGTGGGCTGTCTCCTGTGTCCACGTCATGGGTACACAGGTGGGTCCTACCCGGGACAAGGGAGAACAGAGAAGAAAATTGCTCCAGGATCTGGCGGCAATCACTCTGCTGTTCAGGAGTTAGGTATGGCGAGAGAATTACTCCCTCCACCGACCCATCCTTTTCTTGGGACGAGAGAAGATCAGGGAGAGGTTCGCTTTCTTCTTCCTCTGCTCCATCGGTTACCATCATCAAGACAACCGCGGTCCTCTCATGATGTGGCTTGAGGCGATTGGCATGCAGCACCCTGTGGGGCTGCCTCGGGGCCTTAAGATCCACCAAGTAGGTGGACTTCCCCTTCTTCTCCAACACCTCAAAGGGGCCTGTCCAACGGTCCTGTAGGGCATTTAGCTCTCCAGGTTGCATCACCCACACCTTTTGTCCAGGCTCCAGTTCCACTGGGTGAGCGTTGTGGTCATACCACTCTTTCATCACTGCTTGGCTGGCCTCCAAGTTGTCTGAAGCCTGCTTCCACAACTTAGCCATTTGGCTCCGGAAGGCCAGCATATAGCTCACCACGTCCTGGGGAAGCTTTCTGGGAGTCCGTTCCCATCCGTCTTTCACCAGGCTGAGAGGTCCCCGTAGAGGGTGCCCGTACAAAAGTTCAAAGGGGCTGAAGCCCACTCCCTTTTGTGGCACTTCCCTGTAAGAAAACAAGAGACAGGGTAGGAGGATGTCCCATTTCCTCCGCAGGCTCTCAGGTAGACTCCGTATCATACCTTTCAAGGTTTTGTTAAACCTTTCCACAAGACCATTGGTTTGTGGGTGATAAGGAGTGGTAAACCGATAGGTGACTCCGCACTCCTTCCACATAGCCCGCATGTATGCTGAAAGGAAGTTAGTCCCCCTGTCGGACACAACCTCCTTGGGGAAACCCACTCGGGTAAAGATCCCCATCAGGGCCCTTGCCACCACAGGTGCAGTGATGGTCCTCAGAGGTATTGCCTCTGGGTACCGCGTGGCATGATCCACCAAAACCAGTATGAACCGGTGACCAGCCGAAGTTGGTGGATCCAATGGCCCTACAATGTCGATGCCCACCCTCTCAAAGGGGGTGCTAACGACAGGCAGTGGTTCCAGGGGAGCTTTAAGCTTCACTCCTGTTTTCCCACTAGCTTGGCAGGACACACACGTCCGACAATATGTATCAGACGTCACTTTCATTCGAGGCCAGTAGAAGTGGGGGACAAGCCGGGCAAAGGTCTTGTCCTGTCCTAGATGTCCTGCCAATGGTATCTCATGAGCCAATTCCAGTAGAAAGGCTCTAAAGCATTGAGGGACCCCCAAGGCTCTGGCTGAACCGTGGCCAGGTGCCTTGGGCTCACTGTAGAGGAGTCCATCCTCCCAGTAAATCCGGTAGCTCCCTTCAATGTTTCCCGCTGCCTGGGCGTTGGCCTGTTGCCGCAGCCCCTCGAGAGTAGGACACTCTTTCTGAGCTTTGCAGAACTCTTCCCGGGAAGGACCTCCCTCCACATGCCATTCAGTAGGGATGGGTAGGTTCTCCAGGGAAGCAACATTCTCCCCTGTGGACTCCAGATCCACCTCCGCAGGTGGTCCAGCTGTCTCACGAGGTGGAGATGTCGAGGCAGGGTCCTCCGGCCTCTTGTCCTTCTCCTCTCTGGCAGCCGGCTGGGCCATTGTTCCAGGCTCCAGCGTAAGCAAACTTCCCCTTCGGGCAGTCGCTGACCTTGTGCTGACACAAGTCCAGTCAGGGGGTCCCAGCATCGCAGAGTGAGTCTGGTACTCCACCCTCCTCCAAGCATTGTGCTCCATATCATTCCCTAACAGGCAGTCAACAGGCACGGCAGGGCTTACGGCAACTCGAAGTGGACCTGCAACCCCTCCCCACTCAAAGGGAACCTCAGCCATAGGGTAGTGGCCCAATCTGCCGTCAGCCATTACGGCGGGATGGAGTACATCTGGGATGACCTGCTCTGGAGACACCAGCTGACTCCTTACCATAGTCATGCTGGCTCCTGTGTCTCTCAGAGCCTCCCCTCTACGGCCATTGATGGTGACCCACTGCTCATACTTAATAGTATTTGAGGGCAGCTGGGTCTTGGGAACCATCTCCTTATCTCCCAGGGACACTAAGGTGACACCCGCCCGCTCCCCCCCATTAACCAAAGGCATCTCCTCCCCGAGCACTACACTAGTGATTCCCGGGGCTTTTCCTCCAGTGGGAGGGGGTGGTCTTTTTGGGCATCTCACATCTCCTTTATAGTGTCCCACACCACCACACTCAAAACAATGAACAACCCTTGGCTGCTGGCTCTGGCCAGGGGTAGGGTTGCGAGCGGGGTTACTCTTGGGGATGAATCCTCTGCCCCTTCCTTGCGAAGTATTTTGTGGCCCTTTTGAGAACTCCCTCTTAGTTTCCCCTCCCTCTTTCTTCTGGGGGGCGCCCTGTCCTTGCTTCTGGGAATTCCCTCCAGTCCCCTTAGTCGACACCCGGGTACTAACCCAGATGTCCGCCTCCTCAGCAAGCTTCCTGGGGCTGGTCAGCTTGCTGTCCACCAGATGCTGTCTTAGTTCGGGAAGACACTTCTCGAGTAGGTGTTCCTTGAGTATGAGGTCATATAGTCCCTCATAGTCTCCTACTTCGCTGCCTCTTACCCAACCCTCCAGGGCCTTCCTGGAGTAGTCCAAGAAATCTACCCAGTTTTGTGTGCCCAGCTTGTAGCTGCCCCGGAACTTTTGCCTATATTTCTCAGAGGTCAACCCAAACTTCTTGAGCAGCGCTGATTTCATAGCCGGATAGTAGGTCTGTTCACTCTGGTCAAGGGCCAACAAAGTATCCCTGCCAGTGGGGGGCATGTATTTGTACAACCCACCTCCCCAGTGGACTTCCAGAATTCCATGGGCCCTCAGCGAGACCTCGTAGGCGGCTAGCCATTTAGCAATGTCGTCACTGGGTACATAACAAGCCATAATGTCTTTTGGTAGATACGGTCTAGGTTCTCTGGTGTTGGTTTGGTTATCGCTGCCACCATTCTCTGGTTTGGGGGTACGTAAATTCAGGGCTTGCAAATCCATCTCTTTGATGGTCCGCTCATGCTCCAACCTCTTTTCCTCCCTCACCATGTCCATCCTGGCCAGTTCTATTCTCATCCTCCTCTCCTCCCTCCTGTCTTCTAACTCGGCGTCGGTCCGGCCCCTCTCTGACACACTACTGCCCACTCTAGAAGGTGTTTTAGGACCTGTTACAAGGTTCTCCCCTCCCGCCTGGTACAGTGTTGCGGTCTCCAGGACAGTGTCCTTGTCACTCTCCTCAGGATCTACCTCCTCCCCGGAATGAGCCTCTACCCATGCCCGAATACTGGTCAGCAGCTCAACTTTTCTGGCGCCTTTCTTGAAAAACACCCCCTGCTGCTGACACCATTCCTTCAATTGGGTCACAGTGTAATTGTCTAGCTCTTCCACATTTATCTCCATTCTTATTTGAAGTATAAAATGCTACACAGGAGAAATCCACAGAGTGACCTGAGGTCAACCTCCACCCACCGCCAGAAGTCAATTTAGAAAAACCAAAAATGTAAATTAGGAGGGCCGCAGGGAGAAAACTCCAGGTGGGGTCTCGTGGTTGGCACTGCGTTACTAATAAATGAGTGTAAGTACAAATCCGCTATCCCACCGCTGAAACACCAATTATGTTGGACCTAGATTACCCAAGCCTACATATGGTAGCTTGGCACAGTAGTGGTCTACAGCTAACTCAAGGCGTTGGCTAAGTACTTACAAGTCTCACCCACAGTAACACAGTGATGAACCACTAAAATAAAGACACAACACCTCTGTTTGGAAAAATACCGTTACCTTTTATAAAAATAATATGTTTTTCTGTTATGCTTTTTAGTCAGGGATAAAAGACAATCAAGTTACACCTTTTACATGAAATACAAATCACACTTCAATATTTTTCCTGTTCAGAATTTGAGAATCAAAGGTACATTTAAGGTTTAGAATTATTCAGGTCACAATACACTTCACTAGAACTTTACATAAAGGAAAATGCAGCCTGACAGTGCAATATATATTTAAAAACTCATTAGCAGGTACATTACCCCACAGCTCTTAAGCACTGCTCAACTCACAGAATGACCTGGTTGTAGTTCTTCACTGCATAACCCACCAGTTATATAACTAAAAGGGAAGATACAATAATATTAGCACGGCTCCCCTCTAGCTGATTTACAGACACACCTATCTGGTAGAGGATCTACTCCCTCTGCTACCAAAACTCTGTAAGGGCTTTGGCCCAGGAACCCTGTGGTTCCCTTTACAGCTTTCACCTCTCTTTTCTTTGCACAGTTATTGGATAGGTTTTATTCTTTATTAGCCAGTTCACTAGCTCGTTTTCCCTCGAATTAGGCTTTCCAACTGTTCAGTTAATTGTTGGGGTCATAGCCCCACTGTCTGGCTTCTTCGGCATTCAACACTGCCGCCTCCCACTCCCCCACTACCCGGCTTACTTGTGGGGCTTGTTGAGCTTATTTGATCCAGGCGCGCTCCCACTGTGCAGCGCTGGGCCGAAGGGACCGGTTTGGTAATCAGCGCGTTGCACTGACTCCGGTGACTGGGGCTTGAAGGGGCTGTGTGCGCTTCTTTCCGTCAGATGCACCTCCGCTTTCCAACGCTGGGCGGTGGGGAGCCTCGCTGCCGATCGGCGCCTTCACTCCTCGCTCCACTGGTGTGAGGCTGTCCCGTCTTCCGCCGGTTCTCCTCAGCTTCTTCTGGGAAGAGTCAACACCTCACCGGGCATGCGCGATGCTCTCCTGCACTCCGCCTCCCACGTCGCGCTGCTCCTCGGCGCCTGCGCGAACCTCGCCTCTCGGGGTAGACGCTGTTCTCCTGGGCCTGCTCGAACCTAGGCCCCTCCTGCCTCACCAAAGCGTTTAGTTGCTGGACATGCGCGGAAGCGCCTACTTCCTCACTTGACGCGGCCGGTGCCCCCGGGGTCCCGATGCCGGTCGGAGCGGCGCCGCTGCTTCCCTTCAGACACTCCTCACTTTGACCTCACAGGAAGGATGTCCACACACGGCGCCCTCGCTCCTCAGGTCGCCAGGGTGCCACAGACACCCGCCTTCACTTCAGCTACTCCACGAACCCGGTAAGCTCAGCGCTGGATAGGGGCAGCCAGGAATATCTTCAATTAAGGGTATCCTGAGAGGATTTAATGGGATTCCAAGATTTGAGTGGCTGCTTCCTCAAGTAGATCGATTTCTTTGTCAGTAGTGGTTATCTTGAGAGAGGGATCGGTCAAAGGTTGAAGGGGGAACAATCCTCTGAAGTAACTGTCAGCCTCAGTGACAAACTAGCTGCTCTCAGTGTGTCCACCTCCTCTCACCACTGCCTCACTCCTCTAGTCTGGGGTCAGCACAAAATGGCTGCTGGTCACTGGCCTTATATAGGGTGGCCTGAGACCTGCAGAATCCTCTAGTGTATTCTAGAAAGTTCCCTAATGTTAACCTATGGACCTGTCCTCCAGTAGTGTCCGTTATGGCAGTTGGTGGACACCATCTTAGGTCTCTGGAGATCCCTAGATTTTCAAGGGGGCTGACTAGGCCTCACAGGTTACGAGGGAAAAATGGCGTCATCGCCAAGGAACACCTAGCCCCCTGACAGCATTAAAAATTCCTGATGGACACATGTAAAAATAAAAATAGAAACTCTGGGAGGCTAAGGGGGACAAAAATAAATCATGGTGGTTAGAGTCTTCCCAGAAGCAGACAGGTCTAACACGCGTCCCCCCCAGCTGAAAGTGGGGAGAACTACCCAACCCCTTGGGAGTCCTCATCACTAAGGCGGAAGTACCTGGATAGACCGTCTGCGTTGGCATGGTCTGCCCCAGGTCGGTGTTCCACCCTAAAGTCCATTCCCTGTAGGGAGATGGACCACCTTAGCAACTTGGGATTCTCCCCCTTCATTTGCATCAGCCAACGAAGGGGGCGATGGTCGGTCTGAACTAGGAAGTGCGAACCAAACAGGTATGGTCGCAGCTTCTTCAGAGCCCAAACCACCGCAAAGGCTTCTCTCTCAATTGTACTCCACCTCCTTTCCCTGGGGAGTAGTCTCCTGGACAGGAAGACCACAGGTTGATCCAAGCCCTCATCATTTAGCTGCGATAACACTGCCCCAATGCCATGTTCTGATGCATCTGTTTGGACAATGAATTCTCTAGCAAAATCAGGGGCCTTGAGAATGGGAGCGGAACACAATGCTTGTTTCAAGGTCATGAAGGCTCGCTGGCAAGCCTCCGTCCAGACTACCCGTCGGGGTTGCTTCTTGGAAGTAAGCTCAGTGAGGGGGGCCACGATAGTGCCATACCCCTTCACGAAGCGACAGTAGTATCCAGTGAGGCCCAGGAAGGCTCGGACCTCTGTTTGAGTCTTGGGGGGCTCCCAGGCGATGATAGCCTCAATCTTTGCCTGGAGGGGCTGCACCGTCCCTCTGCCCACCAAGTGACCTAGGTACACCACCGACCCCTGTCCGATCTGACACTTGCTGGCCTTGATTGTCAAGCCAGCCTGTTGCAGGGCATGAAGAACAGCTTGCAGGTGCTGCAAATGGTCCTCCCAGCTGCTACTGAAGACAGCAATGTCGTCCAGGTATGCAGCAGAAAAAGCTTCCATTCCAGAAAGGACCCTGTTCACCAGCCGCTGAAAAGTGGCAGGGGCATTCTTGAGCCCAAAGGGCATCACACGAAATTGGTAGTGTCCCTCAGGTGTAGAGAAGGCTGACCTTTCCTTCGCCTCCTCGGTAAGGGAAATCTGCCAGTACCCTGAAGTTAGGTCAAAGGTACTTAAGTATTGAGCAGCTCCCAGCCGGTCAATCAGCTCATCCGCCCGTGGGATAGGATGGGCATCAGTTTTGGTCACTGAGTTCAAGCCTCGGTAGTCCACACAGAATCTCAATTCAGGTGTGGTGCCTGGTGGGGCAGCTTTTGGTACCAAAACCACCGGGCTAGACCAAGGGCTTCCAGAAGGTTCAATTACTCCCAGTTCCAGCATCTTGGCGACTTCACTCTTGATGCTGGCCTTCACCTTGTCCGACAGCCGGTAGATTTTAGACTTCACAGGTGGGCTGTCTCCTGTGTCCACGTCATGGGTACACAGGTGGGTCCTACCCGGGACAAGGGAGAACAGAGAAGAAAATTGCTCCAGGATCTGGCGGCAATCACTCTGCTGTTCAGGAGTTAGGGATGGTGAGAGAATTACTCCCTCCACCGACCCATCCTTTTCTTGGGACGAGAGAAGATCAGGGAGAGGTTCGCTTTCTTCTTCCTCTGCTCCATCGGTTACCATCATCAAGACAACCGCGGGCCTCTCATGATGTGGCTTGAGGCGATTGGCATGCAGCACCCTGTGGGGCTGCCTCGGGGCCTTAAGATCCACCAAGTAGGTGGACTTCCCCTTCTTCTCCAACACCTCAAAGGGGCCTGTCCAACGGTCCTGTAGGGCATTTAGCTCTCCAGGTTCCATCACCCACACCTTTTGTCCAGGCTCCAGTTCCACTGGGTGAGCGTTGTGGTCATACCACTCTTTCATCACTGCTTGGCTGGCCTCCAAGTTGTCTGAAGCCTGCTTCCACAACTTAGCCATTTGGCTCCGGAAGGCCAGCATATAGCTCACCACGTCCTGGGGAAGCTTTCTGGGAGTCCGTTCCCATCCGTCTTTCACCAGGCTGAGAGGTCCCCGTAGAGGGTGCCCGTACAAAAGTTCAAAGGGGCTGAAGCCCACTCCCTTTTGTGGCACTTCCCTGTAAGAAAACAAGAGACAGGGTAGGAGGATGTCCCATTTCCTCCGCAGGCTCTCAGGTAGACTCCGTATCATACCTTTCAAGGTTTTGTTAAACCTTTCCACAAGACCATTGGTTTGTGGGTGATAAGGAGTGGTAAACCGATAGGTGACTCCACACTCCTTCCACATAGCCCGCATGTATGCTGAAAGGAAGTTAGTCCCCCTGTCGGACACAACCTCCTTGGGGAAACCCACTCGGGTAAAGATCCCCATCAGGGCCCTTGCCACCACAGGTGCAGTGATGGTCCTCAGAGGTATTGCCTCTGGGTACCGCGTGGCATGATCCACCAAAACCAGTATGAACCGGTGACCAGCCGAAGTTGGTGGATCCAATGGCCCTACAATGTCGATGCCCACCCTCTCAAAGGGGGTGCTAACGACAGGCAGTGGTTCCAGGGGAGCTTTAAGCTTCACTCCTGTTTTCCCACTAGCTTGGCAGGACACACACGTCCGACAATATGTATCAGACGTCACTTTCATTCGAGGCCAGTAGAAGTGGGGGACAAGCCGGGCAAAGGTCTTGTCCTGTCCTAGATGTCCTGCCAATGGTATCTCATGAGCCAATTCCAGTAGAAAGGCTCTAAAGCATTGAGGGACCCCCAAGGCTCTGGCTGAACCGTGGCCAGGTGCCTTGGGCTCACTGTAGAGGAGTCCATCCTCCCAGTAAATCCGGTAGCTCCCTTCAATGTTTCCCGCTGCCTGGGCGTTGGCCTGTTGCCGCAGCCCCTCGAGAGTAGGACACTCTTTCTGAGCTTTGCAGAACTCTTCCCGGGAAGGACCTCCCTCCACATGCCATTCAGTAGGGATGGGTAGGTTCTCCAGGGAAGCAACATTCTCCCCTGTGGACTCCAGATCCACCTCCGCAGGTGGTCCAGCTGTCTCACGAGGTGGAGATGTCGAGGCAGGGTCCTCCGGCCTCTTGTCCTTCTCCTCTCTGGCAGCCGGCTGGGCCATTGTTCCAGGCTCCAGCGTAAGCAAACTTCCCCTTCGGGCAGTCGCTGACCTTGTGCTGACACAAGTCCAGTCAGGGGGTCCCAGCATCGCAGAGTGAGTCTGGTACTCCACCCTCCTCCAAGCATTGTGCTCCATATCATTCCCTAACAGGCAGTCAACAGGCACGGCAGGGCTTACGGCAACTCGAAGTGGACCTGCAACCCCTCCCCACTCAAAGGGAACCTCAGCCACAGGGTAGTGGCCCAATCTGCCGTCAGCCATTACGGCGGGATGGAGTACATCTGGGATGACCTGCTCTGGAGACACCAGCTGACTCCTTACCATAGTCATGCTGGCTCCTGTGTCTCTCAGAGCCTCCCCTCTACGGCCATTGATGGTGACCCACTGCTCATACTTAATAGTATTTGAGGGCAGCTGGGTCTTGGGAACCATCTCCTTATCTCCCAGGGACACTAAGGTGACACCCGCCCGCTCCCCCCCATTAACCAAAGGCATCTCCTCCCCGAGCACTACACTAGTGATTCCCGGGGCTTTTCCTCCAGTGGGAGGGGGTGGTCTTTTTGGGCATCTCACATCTCCTTTATAGTGTCCCACACCACCACACTCAAAACAATGAACAACCCTTGGCTGCTGGCTCTGGCCAGGGGTAGGGTTGCGAGGGGGGTTACTCTTGGGGATGAATCCTCTGCCCCTTCCTTGCGAAGTATTTTGTGGCCCTTTTGAGAACTCCCTCTTAGTTTCCCCTCCCTCTTTCTTCTGGGGGGCGCCCTGTCCTTGCTTCTGGGAATTCCCTCCAGTCCCCTTAGTCGACACCCGGGTACTAACCCAGATGTCCGCCTCCTCAGCAAGCTTCCTGGGGCTGGTCAGCTTGCTGTCCACCAGATGCTGTCTTAGTTCGGGAAGACACTTCTCGAGTAGGTGTTCCTTGAGTATGAGGTCATATAGTCCCTCATAGTCTCCTACTTCGCTGCCTCTTACCCAACCCTCCAGGGCCTTCCTGGAGTAGTCCAAGAAATCTACCCAGTTTTGTGTGCCCAGCTTGTAGCTGCCCCGGAACTTTTGCCTATATTTCTCAGAGGTCAACCCAAACTTCTTGAGCAGCGCTGATTTCATAGCCGGATAGTAGGTCTGTTCACTCTGGTCAAGGGCCAACAAAGTATCCCTGCCAGTGGGGGGCATGTATTTGTACAACCCACCTCCCCAGTGGACTTCCAGAATTCCATGGGCCCTCAGCGAGACCTCGTAGGCGGCTAGCCATTTAGCAATGTCGTCACTGGGTACATAACAAGCCATAATGTCTTTTGGTAGATACGGTCTAGGTTCTCTGGTGTTGGTTTGGTTATCGCTGCCACCATTCTCTGGTTTGGGGGTACGTAAATTCAGGGCTTGCAAATCCATCTCTTTGATGGTCCGCTCATGCTCCAACCTCTTTTCCTCCCTCACCATGTCCATCCTGGCCAGTTCTATTCTCATCCTCCTCTCCTCCCTCCTGTCTTCTAACTCGGCGTCGGTCAGGCCCCTCTCTGACACACTACTGCCCACTCTAGAAGGTGTTCTAGGACCTGTTACAAGGTTCTCCCCTCCCGCCTGGTACAGTGTTGCGGTCTCCAGGACAGTGTCCTTGTCACTCTCCTCAGGATCTACCTCCTCCCCGGAATGAGCCTCTACCCATGCCCGAATACTGGTCAGCAGCTCAACTTTTCTGGCGCCTTTCTTGAAAAACACCCCCTGCTGCTGACACCATTCCTTCAATTGGGTCACAGTGTAATTGTCTAGCTCTTCCACATTTATCTCCATTCTTATTTGAAGTATAAAATGCTACACAGGAGAAATCCACAGAGTGACCTGAGGTCAACCTCCACCCACCGCCAGAAGTCAATTTAGAAAAACCAAAAATGTAAATTAGGAGGGCCGCAGGGAGAAAACTCCAGGTGGGGTCTCGTGGTTGGCACTGCGTTACTAATAAGTGAGTGTAAGTACAAATCCGCTATCCCACCGCTGAAACACCAATTATGTTGGACCTAGATTACCCAAGCCTACATATGGTAGCTTGGCACAGTAGTGGTCTACAGCTAACTCAAGGCGTTGGCTAAGTACTTACAAGTCTCACCCACAGTAACACAGTGATGAACCACTAAAATAAAGACACAACACCTCTGTTTGGAAAAATACCGTTACCTTTTATAAAAATAATATGTTTTTCTGTTATGCTTTTTAGTCAGGGATAAAAGACAATCAAGTTACACCTTTTACATGAAATACAAATCACACTTCAATATTTTTCCTGTTCAGAATTTGAGAATCAAAGGTACATTTAAGGTTTAGAATTATTCAGGTCACAATACACTTCACTAGAACTTTACATAAAGGAAAATGCAGCCTGACAGTGCAATATATATTTAAAAACTCATTAGCAGGTACATTACCCCACAGCTCTTAAGCACTGCTCAACTCACAGAATGACCTGGTTGTAGTTCTTCACTGCATAACCCACCAGTTATATAACTAAAAGGGAAGATACAATAATATTAGCACGACTCCCCTCTAGCTGATTTACAGGCACACCTATCTGGTAGAGGATCTACTCCCTCTGCTACCAAAACTCTGTAAGGGCTTTGGCCCAGGAACCCTGTGGTTCCCTTTACAGCTTTCACCTCTCTTTTCTTTGCACAGTTATTGGATAGGTTTTATTCTTTATTAGCCAGTTCACTAGCTCGTTTTCCCTCGAATTAGGCTTTCCAACTGTTCAGTTAATTGTTGGGGTCATAGCCCCACTGTCTGGCTTCTTCGGCATTCAACACTGCCGCCTCCCACTCCCCCACTACCCGGCTTACTTGTGGGGCTTGTTGAGCTTATTTGATCCAGGCGCGCTCCCACTGTGCAGCGCTGGGCCGAAGGGACCGGTTTGGTAATCAGCGCGTTGCACTGACTCCGGTGACTGGGGCTTGAAGGGGCTGTGTGCGCTTCTTTCCGTCAGATGCGCCTCCGCTTTCCAACGCTGGGCGGTGGGGAGCCTCGCTGCCGATCGGCGCCTTCACTCCTCGCTCCACTGGTGTGAGGCTGTCCCGTCTTCCGCCGGTTCTCCTCAGCTTCTTCTGGGAAGAGTCAACACCTCACCGGGCATGCGCGATGCTCTCCTGCACTCCGCCTCCCACGTCGCGCTGCTCCTCGGCGCCTGCGCGAACCTCGCCTCTCGGGGTAGACGCTGTTCTCCTGGGCCTGCTCGAACCTAGGCCCCTCCTGCCTCACCAAAGCGTTTAGTTGCTGGACTTGCGCGGAAGCGCCTACTTCCTCACTTGACGCGGCCGGTGCCCCCGGGGTCCCGATGCCGGTCGGAGCAGCGCCGCTGCTTCCCTTCAGACACTCCTCACTTTGACCTCACAGGAAGGATGTCCACACACGGCGCCCTCGCTCCTCAGGTCGCCAGGGTGCCACAGACACCCGCCTTCACTTCAGCTACTCCACGAACCCGGTAAGCTCAGCGCTGGATAGGGGCAGCCAGGAATATCTTCAATTAAGGGTATCCTGAGAGGATTTAATGGGATTCCAAGATTTGAGTGGCTGCTTCCTCAAGTAGATCGATTTCTTTGTCAGTAGTGGTTATCTGGAGAGAGGGATCGGTCAAAGGTTGAAGGGGGAACAATCCTCTGAAGTAACTGTCAGCCTCAGTGACAAACTAGCTGCTCTCAGTGTGTCCACCTCCTCTCACCACTGCCTCACTCCTCTAGTCTGGGGTCAGCACAAAATGGCTGCTGGTCACTGGCCTTATATAGGGTGGCCTGAGACCTGCAGAATCCTCTAGTGTATTCTAGAAAGTTCCCTAATGTTAACCTATGGACCTGTCCTCCAGTAGTGTCCGTTATGGCAGTTGGTGGACACCATCTTAGGTCTCTGGAGATCCCTAGATTTTCAAGGGGGCTGACTAGGCCTCACAGGTTACGAGGGAAAAATGGCGTCATCGCCAAGGAACACCTAGCCCCCTGACAGCATTAAAAATTCCTGATGGACACATGTAAAAATAAAAATAGAAACTCTGGGAGGCTAAGGGGGACAAAAATAAATCATGGTGGTTAGAGTCTTCCCAGAAGCAGACAGGTCTAACAACTGTGCTTTATTTTAGAGCAGTTTTATTCTATTGATAGAGAAGTTGTGCATTTTCTGTGAAGAGCCGTTTTGTCATGGACCACTTTTACTGTGCTCTATGTTTAGAGGAGTTCATATGTTTACTTTGAGGAGTTGGGCTCATTTTTATTGTGCTTTATTTTAGAGGAATAGAAAATATTCGAATTTGAGGAGTTGATATTTCATTTTCTATCCACGGTACTGAGCCATACTGTACCTTTGCTCATTTGTGTTGAGATGTTCAGTTTTCATTTCATTTAAGCTTACATTCTTTTGTTAGCTTACGGTGCTTGTACAACCTTTGTACCTGCTCCCCTTTGATACTCTTATTTCCATCATGTTGAAGAGGGTGTTTATTTCTGGTGCATTTATGTTCTTTCTTTCTCCTGCCTTTCTGCTTCTGCCTTCTTCTGTTTCATCGTATTCATTGTTTTCAATTAAAGGAGGGAGGTGTGTTATATCCTGCTCTTCCTCTCTCTTTGTCCCTCCTTAGTGTTAGTGTCTGCTTGTCTATGTCATGTCTCTGTGATGTCATCCATGATTCTACCTGTTGCTATTCAAGGGATTTATCAGTTACCTGGAGGCTGAGCAGGAAGTTATCTGCTCCCGGTGGGGTTTCTTACTATATTACATTCCTACCTGAATGCTGTACCTTCTATCTAATCTCAAGAATAAATATACAACATGAACAATACAACAAGGACCCTTCATCTTTATTTTACTGAATTTAACAGCCCTCTTCGCAGGACCCCCGACCAAGCTCATCAAACAACTACAACACATCCAAATTGCCTCTGCACGACTGATCCTCGACGTACCACGCCACGGCCACATCACCCCCCACCTGAGAAACCTGCACTGGCTCCTCGTCAACAAGGGGATATCCTTCAAGCTCATCACTTTCAGACCGAAAATTTTTAATATTATTGTGATATTCTGTGTATCTGTTTTAAAACTAAGCCTACCACAAACAGCTGAGAGCGTTCATTAGCACACGCCGGCTGCAACGATTCCTTGACGCCATTCCGGCGAGATTTTTGCCCACGCCCACCTTTCAGGCCACGCCCCCCATAGGCAGCCTATTTAAGCGCCAAACCGAGCGCCGTAATCAGATTTGCCCAGGACTCCGCAGGCACACGCCGGGAGCACTTTCAGACCGAAAATTTTAAACATTATTGTGATATTCTGTGTATCTGTTTTAAAACTAAGCCTACCACAAACAGCTGAGAGCGTTCATTAGCACACGCCGGCTGCAACGATTCCTTGACGCCATTCCGGCGAGATTTTTGCCCACGCCCACCTTCGAGGCCACGCCCCCCATAGGCAGCCTATTTAAGCGCCAAACCGAGCACCGTAATCAGATTTGCCCAGGACTCCGCAGGCACACGCCGGGAGCACTTTCAGACCGAAAATTTTAAATATTATTGTGATATTCTGTGTATCTGTTTTAAAACTAAGCCTACCACAAACAGCTGAGAGCGTTCATTAGCACACGCCGGCTGCAACGATTCCTTGACGCCAATTCCGGCGAGATTTTTGCCCACGCCCACCTTCCAGGCCACGCCCCCCATAGGCAGCCTATTTAAGCGCCAAACCGAGCGCCGTAATCAGATTTGCCCAGGACTCCGCAGGCACACGCCGGGAGCACTTTCAGACCGAAAATTTTAAATATTATTGTGATATTCTGTGTATCTGTTTTAAAACTAAGACTACCACAAACAGCTTAGAGCGTTCATTAGCACACGCCGGCTGCAACGATTCCTTGACGCCATTCCGGCGAGATTTTTGCCCACGCCCACCTTCCAGGCCACGCCCCCCATAGGCAGCCTATTTAAGTGCCAAACCGAGCGCCGTAATCAGATTTGCCCAGGACTCCGCAGGCACACGCCGGGAGCACTTTCAGACCGAAAATTTTAAATATTATTGTGATATTCTGTGTATCTCTTTAAAACTAAGCCTACCACAGACAGCTGAGAGCGTTCATTAGCACACGCCGGCTGCAACGATTCCTTGACGCCATTCCGGCGAGATATTTTACCCACGCCCACCTTCCAGGCCACGCCCCCCATAGGCAGCCTATTTAAGCGCCAAACCGAGCGCCGTAATCAGATTTGCCCAGGACTCCGCAGGCACACGCCGGGAGCACTTTCAGACCGAAAATTTTAAATATTATTGTGATATTCTGTGTATCTGTTTTAAAACTAAGCCTACCACAAACAGCTGAGAGCGTTCATTAGCACACGCCGGCTGCAACGATTCCTTGACGCCATTCCGGCGAGATTTTTGCCCACGCCCACCTTCCAGGCCACGCCCCCCATAGGCAGCCTATTTAAGCACCAAACCGAGCGCCGTAATCAGATTTGCCCAGGACTCCGCAGGCACACGCCGGGAGCACTTTCAGACCGAAAATTTTAAATATTATTGTGATATTCTGTGTATCTGTTTTAAAACTAAGCCTACCACAGACAGCTGAGAGCGTTCATTAGCACACGCCGGCTGCAACGATTCCTTGACGCCATTCCGGCGAGATTTTTGCCCACGCCCACCTTCCAGGCCACGCCCCCTAAGCCGCCTATATCATGTGTTGCCAGAGGAAGCGCAGCGGACGAGCGCAGCAGGAGCGCCGTTTGCGCGCCGAAGGCGCGCCTAAGGCAAGCCCGTCTGCGCCAGGACAGAGCCCAGGGACAGACCCCCTGCTCAAAAAGATAAAGAGACCGGTCGTAGGAAATACACTTCACAAGAAATCCTGACATTAAGATGCACCGCAACGTGCCCACCAATAGATCTGCAGGAAGAAGGTAAGCAATGTCCTTGCTGCCCTCTTAAATTCGAATTCGCCACAATAAATAACACAAAAAATACTTTTAAAGATAACAATATAGAGAATACTAAAAGGCGAACCATAAAGGCAGGGCTAATAAACGCCAGATCAATGGTAAAACACAGCACCCACATCGCCTATATGATTGAAAATCGAGAAGTCGATGTACTGTTTGTAACGGAAACATGGGCGGATGAAGCATCCGACGCCGACCTCTCATTGGCAATACCCGAAAAATACTCATTATATAGAGTAGATAGAAAAATTAAACGGGGAGGAGGATTAGCGATTATAGCCAAAGAAAGCCTCAGGATTAAGAGCTCTCAAAAAGGTAGCCACCGTGACTGTGAAACCATGACATTTCAAATTATGATTACCAATAATTACACTTTCAATGGACTACTAATTTATAGACTACCAAATGCAAAAAGACCGCTCATTGAATCATTAAGCCCTTCCCTGGAATCTTGTGTAATGAACCAAGATTATACAATATTGGGAGACTTCAATCTACATTTGGAGAAAACCACAGACCCCAAGATTAACACCTTTAAAGAGGCAATGGCTAATTTTGATCTAGACCAAAAAGTCCATCTAGATACACATGTAGCAGGACATACACTGGATGGTATTTTTACATCTTGCCAAAAATTAACAAAGGTAGAAGTCTACCCGATTGCATGGACAGATCACAAATTAGTATCCTTCCAGCTAGAGACTATAGAGGACCGGGAAAAACCAAATGCAAATCCCAAGAGAGTCACTTATCCTGATTGGTCAAAAATGGACCCCCAAACATTAGTAGAGACACTGAACTCCTCATTTGCAATGCTAGATAGTGACAGCAATATAGCTTGCACGCAATTCAACGACTGGTTAAAAACAGCAATTCAGAGCTCCGTACCTCAGAAAAGAGCGAACTTCAAAAGGAAGTCACCCTCACAACCCTGGTACTCGGACACTTTAAAAACACAAAAAACAGACCTGCAGAAGAGCAGAGAAAAAATGGAGATTGCAATATGACCCCGAATTAAAGGTAGATTATAAAAATGAATTGGCCACTTATAAAAATATGATAATCGCAGAAAAAAGCTAATTTTTCGTACACAAAATAAACGAATCCAAGAACTCGAGTAAAGATCTGTTTGCAGTAGTCAAAAAACTTGCTAAAATCGAAAATAACAATCCCGAGGATATATCATCTGACTTCTGCAATACTTTAGGCCACTTCTTCGTGAATAAAGTGTCGTCAGTATATGAACTATTTAAAAACAATCAGATAGATCATATAACTCAAAACTCCACCAATAACACAAAACTAGACAACCAACCCAGCTGTACACCATCCTTCCAATGGCCATTACCTACAGTGGAACAAATTATTAAGGAAATAATGACAACCAACTCAGGCAGTCCCTTAGACCCTTGTCCACCGAAGGTATTGCAAAAATGTTCAGAACAAATAGGACCAGCACTACAAAAATTGTTTGAAGTAATTCTGAACACCAACATATTTCCAAATGATTGGAAAACCATTTCGATCAGGCCACTACTGAAAAAATCCCATCTAGACAGTGAAGTCCCCAGCAATTA
This sequence comes from Lissotriton vulgaris, assembly GCF_964263255.1. Classification (NCBI taxonomy): domain Eukaryota; kingdom Metazoa; phylum Chordata; class Amphibia; order Caudata; family Salamandridae; genus Lissotriton; species Lissotriton vulgaris. The sequence continues at coordinate 606,649 of NW_028250362.1, read as the reverse complement.
TAGACCTATAGCTAGGATCCCTTTCGCCGCAAAAGTACTGGAGAAACTGTTGAACAAACAGTTCTCACGGTACCTACTGGACAATAATTGGCTTGACCATTCTCAATTCGGATTCCGCGAAGGGCACGGAACAGAAACAGCCCTCCTTACGGCTACCGAAGAACTTAGAAGAATACTAGACAATGGAGAAAAGGCCGCCTTGGTGCTATTAGATCTCTCGGCGGCCTTCGACACGGTCAGCCATGAGATACTAATAAAACGCATTAGGGAAGCCAGAGCAAGCGACCACGCGTGTAATCTCATTGCATCCTACCTTAAGGACAGAAAATTCACAGTTGAATAAGGAGAAGCAAAATCAGACTCCTTTAAGGTACCATGCGGTGTCCCACAGGGCTCTTCATTAAGCCCAACACTTTTTAATTTATATGTGGCCCCCCTTGCTGAAGTAATAAGAGAAAATGGCTTTACGCCAATATCCTACGCTGATGATACACAAATCGTCATTTCCATAGACAAAGACAATAAAGTAACAGCCAAAAAATTCCAACTATGCATTCTTAAAGTTAGTCAATGGATGCAACAAAACTGCCTCAAACTCAATGGAGAGAAGAGTAAGGTAATGATTCTGGGAGATAATGCAGACATCTGGTCCCCAGACTGGTGGTCTCCTGAACTGGGAACAAGACCAGAACCTTCAGAGAAGGCTAAAAACCTGGGATTCATGATAGACACCAAATTAACATACGAAGCCCAAGTAAACTAGCCTCGTCTTTCTGGCTGATATTAAAAATGATAAGAAAAATACTCCCATATCTGCCTCAAGACACACGTAAAACGGTAGTGACAGCTCTTGCACTGTCTCGATTGGACTACGGAAACGCATTATATGCGGGAGCCAGAGTAAAAATCATGGAAAAAATGCAGCGACTCCAGAATGAAGCAGCACGACTAATACTGGAAATTCCAAAGTTTCAGCCTATTAGTCATAAATTAGAGACACTCCATTGGCTACCAGTGGCCAAAAGAGTCAAGTTCAAATCACTATGCTTGACCTACAAAGCACTGCAGGGCAAGGGACCTCACTTTCTGAAAACACACCTGAAACATTACGAACCTTCCAGGCTACTCAGATCTGGACAACAAAAACTGATAGCGATACCCAAGTTTAAACGATCAAACTGGGGAGGAAGAAGTTTCCTCGTTCACGCAGCACGTTCATGGAATTTACTACCACTAGATATAAAAAACAGTCCAACTTTGGAGATATTTAGAAAGAAAATCAAAACCTGGCTATTCACTGCATAAACTGCGCTAACTCCAGACCTGCACAGGAAAATGGACAAATCGTAGCGCCAAGACGCCTCCGGGCATTCGTGCGCTTTAGAAATGGATAAATCAATCAAATCAATCATCAACGCACACAAGGCACTCCACAAGACCGGCCCAGCCTACCTCAACAGACAGCTCTCCTTCTTCATCCCCAACTGCCAGCTTCGCTCTGCCAACCTCTCACTTGCCACCGTCCCGTGCATCCGAAGAACAACCACAGGTGAGAGATCCTTCTTCTACCTCGCCGCCAAGACATGGAACACCCTCCCACTGAGCCTACGACAGACCCAAGACCTCTGACCTTCAGGAGGATACTCAAGACCTGGCTGTTCGATCAGTAGCCTCCCCCCCCCCAGCGCCTTGAGACCCTCGCTGGTATGTAGTGCGCTTCACAAATGATTGATTGATTGAATGCAAGGGGCCTCATTTATGAAAAATGACGCATCGCTGCGTGAAAACAGCGATGCGTCACTTTTCACTGCGCACTCCTTGCGACATTCCTGATGCATCATATTTAATGTATGACGCATCATGTCGCAAGGAGTTACAGATACGTCAGTATTTCTGACGTATCTGTAAGCGCAAAAGTGACGCATTGCTGGAGTGTGTCACAAAAGTGACGCAACTCCAGCAATGCGTCCTTTCACATGGGGAAAGCCCCATGTGAAAGGGCTTGCGTCAGTCTTACGCCTGCTGTAAGGCAGGCGCAAGATTTTGACGCAACAGTGTCCTAAAAGTGACGCAGTGAAATCTCATAGATTTCACTGCGTCACAATTACGAGGCTTTTTGCTGGGGAACGCCCCCTCTGCATACATTATACCTGACGCAGGTATAATGTGGCGCAGGGGTTTAAAAAGTGACCCATCTACCTAGATGCATCACTTTTTAAATATGGCGCACCGCCGGTGCGTCGCAAAAAGTGACGCACCGGCGGCGCAAAACTGACGCAAGGCCTTCATAAATAAGGCCCAAGGCTTTTATGCCTGGCGCAAAGGAGCAGCAGTAAAAATGGATGCACTGAGACTTCCAGGAAGGTCATCTATCTGGAAGAGTGCACACATCAACAATCACCCTCTTTTATTAAACTTTTTATTCAGTTTTACTTAATATTCATCATCATCATAATCTTTATTTCTGCTAAAAGCCATAATAGAACAAGTGAAACACGTGAACATACATACAGACTAAACAAGCACTCAGTGCGCACTCACACACACACACACACTCTCTCTTTCACACACTCACACAGACACACTCTCTCTCACGCTAAAGACAAGCATTTGCAATGCAATAGACCTCGCATTTATGTGAGTTTAAGCTACTGGCATTGTAAATAACAATGGGGCATATTACCAACGTTAAGCGATATTTATCGCAAACGATGCTTAGCAACAAATTTTTTAACGCTAAGCATCGCCGAAAATTATCGCAGAGATAACTTGCTATTTGCAAGGTTTATCTCAGAAGTGATAAAAATCCTCACGCTTACTGCCAATTGAGAGATTATTATTATTTTTTATTATTAATGACATTTGTTAAGCGCATGGTTGCACAAGGAACAGTGCGTCCACGCGCTGAAAATCCCACTAATCATCTCTTCAGCTTAGCTCACGGAGGAGGAGTACTAGGGCCAGGGGAAACTAAACTGATTATGTCTTGGGGAAAAGATGGGTTTTCAACCTCTGTCTGAACCTTGCTTCAGACGGTTCCATCCTCAATTCGATGGGCAGGTCATTCCAGTCTTTACTGGCCAGGTGTCTAAAGGACCGTCCTCCCATCCTTGCTCTGTGGATCCGTGGAACCACTAATAGCATGCTGCCCATCGACCTAAGAAGGCGTGAAGGACGATAGATAGGATGCAAATCCTGGAGATATGAAGGTGCTTTTTAGTGAGCTATGCGATGGGTAATGCACATAGTTTTAAATTCAATTTGTTCCTTTATTGGAAGCCAATGCAGGCAACGCAATGCATGTTTCCCAGAGGCCCTCCTAGGGAGGTTCAGGACAAGCCTGGCAGCTGCGTTCTGGATGCGTTGCAACTGCATTAGGCCTTTTTTACTGAGTCCACATATGAGGGAGTTCCCATAATCTAAATGGGAGGTGACCAAGGCATGTACCATTGTTTTTCTGGTGCTGGGAGGCAGTAGGTCTAGGATTTTCCTCAGGACCTTCAAAATGCCATAGCATTTACCGGCAACATTACCAACATGATTAGTGTAGGCTAGATTAGAATCAAGAAGTATGCCAAGGTTTTTGACGGTGTCCACCGGGGCAGGGACAGAGCCCAGTTCTATGGGCCACCCTGCAGATGTCCAGATGGAAGGACAGGGACCAACGATAAGAACTTCCGTCTTATTACCATTGAGGCGGAGATAGTTCTGCGTCATCCACCCATCAAGTGCCACCAAGCAGGCCGAGAATTTCTCAGCATCCACAACTGGATCACGGGACAAGTTGATCACCAGTTGTGTATCGTCTGCATAAGAGACTATGGCAACACCATATGACTCCACCAGTTTGGCCAGGGGTTCCATGTACAGATTGAATAACGTGGGGCGCAGAATCGAGCCCTGTGGAACCCCTTGTCTAAGACATCTTATACTGGATTATCACTGGAAAACCAACGATAATCTCTCAAAGTTTGGCGTTCGCTTGATGATAGGGGCTCACAAACTTAGCCATGATATCCACATTCCATTGGATATCGTGGCTAAGTCAGGAAAATACCAGGGGCCTTATTTATGAAGGCCTTGCGTCCGTTTTGCGCAGCTGGTGCGTCACTTTTTGTGACGCACCAGCGGTGTGAAAAACGCGCCATATTTAAAAAGTGACGCATCTAGGTAGATGCGTCACTTTTTAAACCCCTGCGCCACATTATACCTGCGTCAGGTATAATGTATGCAGAGGGGGCGTTCCCCCGCAAAAAGTCTCGTAATAGTGACGCAGTGAAATCTATGAGATTTCACTGCGTCACTTTTAGGACGCTGTTGCGTCAAAATCTTGCGCCTGCCTCACAGCAGGCGTAAGACTGACGCTAGCCCTTTCACATGGGGCTTTCCCCATGTGAAAGGACGCATTGCTGGAGTTGCGTCAGTTTTGTGACACACTCCAGCAATGCGTCACTTTTGCGCTTACAGATACGTCAGAAATACTGACGTATCTGTAACTCCTTGCGACATGATGCGTCATACATTAAATATGACGCATCAGAAATGTCGCAAGGAGTGCGCAGTGAAAAGTGATGCATCGCTGTTTTCACGCAGCGATGCATCACTTTTCATAAATGAGGCCTCAGGTGTAAAAAAAGCAGTGCTAACCCCGGTTAGCGCTGCTTTTTTTTATCACTGACAGGAATAGCGAAATCCTTGTTAATAGGAGAAATGTCGCTTAACAAAATTTCTCCTATTATTTTTCTCTGGAACGCCCCCTTTGTATCTCATTAGAGATACAAGTGGAAGTGTAGAGAAAAAGGGTGCTAACATGCAAATTTGCGTGTTAGCACCCTGTTGCTGATAGGGAGATCATTTTATCTCCGCTTTCTTGGCTTTTAAAGCCAAAAATGCGGAGATAAATCCCTTGATAATATGCCCCAATGCGTTTTATTTATGTTTCAAAAATGAAAACATAAATAAAAAGCATTGTCATTTACAATGCCAAGAGCTCAAACTCGCGTAAATGCGAGACCTGTCACATTGCAAATGTTTGTTTTTAGAGAGAGAGAGAGTGTGTGGGTGAGTGTGTGAAAGAGAGAGTGGGGCCTATTATCAAGACAGGAGATAAAATTATCGCCGCTTTATCGGCAGGAAACTGCCGCTAAAGCGGCGATAATGGGCTTGATAATATGCTCTATGGAATTCCAATAGAAGCCCATGTTAGATGTCTTCACATCTAACATGGGCTTCGATTGGAATTCCATAGAGCATAATATCAAGCAGATCAGCGTAGATTATCGCCGCTTCATCTGCAGTTTTCTGCCGATAAAGCGGCGATAATTTTATTTCCTGTCTTGATAATATGCCCCAGTGTGTGTGTGTGAGAGCGCAGCTAGAGAATGTGTGTGATGTGTGTGTGTATGTGAGAGTAAAAGAGTGAGTGAGGAGGGAAACATTTAACTCGTTCACTAAGCAGTAGCTGCAGTGTCATCAGCTGTCCCTAGAGGGCAGTCTCCCTGACAACAGCCAGCTGTTTGGGGGAAATTTACATACCCAGAAGCCACTGCAAAGGCACAAACACTTCCATTTCATTGTTATGGACAAGACAGTTTTTTGTAACATTGAAAATCAAGATGTACTCTATATGCGCACGTGTTCACGTTATGTTTTTGTTGCTATTAATTATGTTTCTAAAGACCTCGTAATTTTCCTGAGTATTACTTGTAATAGGTTGACGGAAAATCACCAATCTTTAGATCTATTTTATATATCCGAATTGTCTAAGGTCATTTGCACTCTGGGTGGCAATGATGTGACATTCGCGTATAATTTTTGGAGGATCTTGTGTACCCGAGATCCTAATTGTCGCCTGAAGGAAAGATTAAATAGGTTCATTACTATACGGGACCACTGAGGCGGACTCTCTATGTTACCCATGGACGCACTGCTGGTGATGTAGTACTAGTACAATACTATAAATCTTAGGAGAGCGCTGCGTGCGCACGGACCTCTCCGTGTAATTTTCTCTAGTGCCACCCAAATATGGCCGTCTCGTGCCAGGTCATTGCGTGGTGCGCGGCAACTAGAGCCAGACGCTACAGGTTTAACTTCGAAGCTACTTTGGTTGTGAAATGCATCTCGTGGAAGAAGCTAATGTTGGAATCTTTTCTCGTATCGCTGGAAGTCCGATTTCACTAGGTCTCACAAGCAGCCTCATCGGCGATTTATAATCATAACAAACAAATATAAATGGGTTGTAGTGACCAGAGTACTCTGTACATGATTCCGCTGGCTCCTAGTGTCGTCCTTGGTATATACACAGCGCCATGCCTGGTGGGCTTGATAAGGGACCCCTAGTGATGACCCGTGGAACAGCACCCTTTCAAATGTCTTTTTAGGTGGAGCCGAGGCAGCGCATGCGCTGTCTCTCGACATGGTGATTCTACTGAATGGAGTAGCAGCACGCCCACGGCTTGTGATTGGTTTCTTCATGTGCCTTTCGGCGCACTACTTTTACGATTGCCTCAGCTTCTGGTTTAGAATTGTTGGGGCAGATTTGAGAGAAAGTGACTCTGTGCCTTCCGCAAGCCATTTGGCTGCGCCTCACTGAGTCACTTTCATAGCACAGGAATGCAACATATTTACAAGAATATGTTGCATCTATGTG